>NW_022145723.1:0-8844 GCF_002938485.1 Sitophilus oryzae | reverse complement strand
TTATCTAATTTACTGATTTCCTTCATTCTGCCTATTATAAAAGGTAAAGTATTTCCGAAAGATAACGTCCGCTTAGGGCAAGCTGGCAACGCTGACAAAATTCATCATGGGACCCAGGATTCAACCAATCTGATTGGTCGAGATTCTCGCACGCCTTTCCGCCATTACCCCCAACTTTATGCCCCTCTCTAGGAATACTAGAATCAGTCAATACTATTGAAAAATCCATTGGCGGTGTTATTGTATTGTGTTTTATACCTTTCACCTTCCGTAGGGCACAGCTGTTCTAGCAGATACAGCAGTCTCTCTTTTGCGTGGTGTACATCAGGCTTTAGTGTTGAAATCCCCACCGCCTAAGTAGCCTCGTATAGAAGTGTCTAGCCCCAGCAGGCAACTATTAAGCTTGGCCAATCAGGTTCGTTAGCGTGGTTATTTGGAGGGTGTTAATTCATTTGTTTTTGTCAAAAACTCTAACGTGATTGTCAAAAACTCTAACGTGATTGGTCGGGCTTAATAGTTGCCTGCTGAGGCTAGACAGACGTGCCTCGTATTTCAAGGCTAGCTATAGATACGTTCACGACAGTTTGTGTTAGAACCTTCGATGAGTCAGTGGCTGACATTTTGATCTCTTAGATACACTGCGCCTGATTAAGTTACACTTTACTAGTTGATTTTTTATAAATTGTAAGTATTGTATGTTATTTATTCTATTGTATGTTTACAAATATGATTAGGTATATCGCATATTTAGTACTATTGTAGAAGTTGATCTGTTGGATACACTGCGACCGAATAAGTTACCATATCTTTTTTTCTCTAATTTCAGGCAATACCATGCCTAGCGGACGAAAATTATTCTATAATTTGGGGAATCAAGATCATGTAAACGAGCTACTCCGATCATTAGACGATGATGACGACGAAATTGAAGAAAACTTGAAAAAGCTTTGACGAAGACAGCGACAGTGATGGCGAAGACCACGTAGAGCCTCGAGAGCAAGATTCTGAAACTGAACAAGAGGATGAGTCGGATGAAGAGGAAATAGAACGTAATGAAAGTGGTTATTCTCTTGGCAAAGATAAAGCTACTAAATGGCATTTTAACCCTAAATCAAACAGAATTCAAACTCATAAGCTCACAATCTCATAAGGCACCTACCAGGCGTCATAAAAATGCGAAAAATGCGACTAGTCCTCTTGAATGTTGGAGTTGTTTTTTTACCAATGATATATTAGAAACCATAGTAACAAACACAAATCAATACATAACATTTATAAAAGATAATTAATTATGAACGAGAAAGGGATGCAAGGTTCATATATTTGTTTGAACTAAAAGCCTTTATAGGGCTGTTATTTTTAGCAGGAGTCTATAAAAGCAACAGGCAGAGTTTGGAAGAACTTTAGGGAACAAATGAAGATGGTGTTGAGAAATTCGGACTAGTCATGACTATTAAAAGATTTAAATTTATAATTCGATGCCTAAGATTTGACGACCGCCTAACAAGGGAGGAAATACAAAATGAAGACCGGCTGGCAGCTGTGCGGGATATTTTCACAAAGTTTGTGGAAAACTACCAAAAGAATTATTCATTGGGAGAAAATGTAACCTTGGATGAAAAATTAGAAGCCTTTCGAGTTACATCCTGTACATTAGGTTTAGTACACATAAAAATGTACTTGTACTGTAATTATTGTAATTTTATAAATATGACTCAAACAGTACATTAGTTTGAGTCCAATGTAGATCTTAGAGCTGTTAACTTCGGTTTTTATTAAATAAAACATTTTTTAAAAACAACTTGTCTCGAGTTTCTCATTTAACTGGCGCAGTCGGTAGGATATTCCGGAACGTGCGGAGTGTTAAATAGCACCGATTTAAGGTAAATATTCGCGCGTTTGCTTCCAGGTGTTAATCCAGGAATACGCCTTCTTCCCGAGACCTGAAGAAAGCGAAATAGTACCGATCTTAGGTATCTTCAAGGGTTCCAACGTTGGCTTGTTTACGAGAGGCAAGAAAGAAGGAAGACACCTAGACTTTCGTTGGCTCCCACAAAACAGTAGGTCTTCAAAGGGAATATTGGGGATCTTCTGTCTGGCTGTCTGGAAGGACAAACATCGCCGTCCAACAGTACGTCTGGTGAGGACAAACATCGCCAACCCAGACATAGTTAAGCAGTAGGTTAAGAAGAAACAACAAACAAAGAAAAAAGAAACCCACAACCAGGAATGACTGCAAGCAACACTATTCATTCGCTGTTCAAGTTGGCTGCACTTCCTCCCACTTCAGCAGGTTTGGTTTGGTAGCCAGGTAGCATTCATTTAGAACCTGGGTGAGAACAAGGATCCCACTCAGTGAGGGGTGGAAGAAGATTAGCGAACTTACAGCTCAATTACAATAGCACGCCCTGCAGCTCCCAAGGAGTTACTTTCCCTCATAGTGTGCGCCTGCAAAGATGAATGCTTGCAAAGATGAACTGCGAGTGCAGAAAAAGTGGTTTAAACTGCTTAAGTATGTGCGGTAATTGCTCAGGCCTAGCATGTGATATTGCTAGTTACTTATTTAGATATTGCATGCGACCTTAAATTAATGTAGAGTATTTATCGGTATAAATACTCTACATTAATTTAAGGTCGCATGCATAATATTCCACATTTATAAAATTCAAAAAATTTAAGAAAATATTGTTACAATATACAGCCAAATCAGAAATTCAGAAAAGAAATATACAGCCAAATCAGAAATTCATTTGCAGAAAAACGTCCAAAACCTGCACTTTTACGTATTTGCTAACTTATCCCCAACCCGACGCTTAAAATGGTGTAACTTTTAACAAACAATATGTGAACTGTATAGAACAATTTGGAGCTGGATGAAAACTTTTACTTTGGATGTTGAGGTTTGGGTCCACCGTACTATAATGGATCCACCGTACTATAATTGTCATGTCTTTCAGGTGTCATAAAAATTGTCTGAACAAACTGACGAAAGACGATAATGTGATGATTATACAATACGACGTAATGTGCAGTTATTAGGATATCAGCGTAGAAATTTATTTTTATTTTTCCAAAGGTAAAGAAAGCAAAACATATATTATTCAGTTCATATTACCGTATTAAAATGTGATTTAGATGCATTTTAAAAGAAAGAGTTTTAAGATACCATCCCCATAAAGCTGAACAAATTATTAATGCAGTGTCAATTTTACATTTTTTATATTTAATGCAATACATGTGGGTAAGAGGAAATGTTCCTATTGAAGAATATCTTGTAGATGATGAAGATGGGCCAGAAGGAACACAAAATGATTATATATACCACGTAATGCGCAGTTATTAGGACTTCAGCATAGAAATGACCTTATAAATCTGTATTTTCAAAGGTAGAGAAAGCAAAACATATATTATTCAGTTCATATTACCGTCTTAAAATGTGATTTATTGCATTTTAAAAGAAAGAGTTTTAAGATACCATCTCCATAAAGCTGGACAAATTATTAATGCAGTGTCAATTTTACATTTTTTATATTTTATGTATTTACATGTGGATAAGAGGAAATGTTCCTATTGAAGAATATCTTGTAGATGATGAAGATGAGCCAGAAGGGGCACAAGGTGATGATTATATACCACGTAATGTGCAGTTATTAGGACTTCAGCGTAGAAATGACGTTATAAATTTGTATTTTCAAAGGTAAAGAAATGTTTTTAAAGATACCATCTCCATAAAGCTGGACAAATTATTAATTAATGCAGTGTCAATTTTAGAGGAGATGGTCCGAATATGGACCAGGCACTTAATATGAGCCCCCTGTCCATCTCCACCTCAAGTGTCGCCATCTGCCAGATTAGGCTTAAAATTACATTTACATATTGTCAATACCTATTTTACCGTCCCCCGGCGCCATCCTACAGGTTTTTATTAAACCATTGTGATTGATTTGGTTTTGATCGTTCCAATAATTTTTTAATGTTAGTTTAAATTGTGTATTTTTCATATTTTTAAATACTATTTCGTGTTTGCTTTTGCTGTTTGACATAAAGAGTAAGTTTAACATTGCATTTCAGCATTTAATCTCATTTTAATAATAACAAGTTTTTTCTAAGCTTTAATTTTATAGAGACTTGTAGTTATGTAATATGGGCCCCCTAAGTGTGTTAAATATGGGCCGGGGACCACATTTGGACCAAGGTGTTATATGAAGTTCTTTTGCAGGTAATCAAGTCCTCGTCAGGAAGAGATCGAAAATATGTGAGTAAAAACTTGGAAAGAAAAAAATGGAATACTCAACATATGGAACAAGCTATGGATTCTGTCTGGATTCTGTTAATGGACAAATGGGCTTGAAAACTGCATCAAAAACGTTTAATGTGCCAAGAAGCACATTGCAAAGGTTGACAAGGAGAGCCAAAGCTAGTAACCTTCCTAGTGGCACCATTATTGACAGTACTAAACTAGGCCGAAACACAGTTCTTGGAAGTGACGCAGAAAATGAGTTAGTCGGATTAAAATGGAAGCAAAGTTTTATGGTTTGACAAGACAAGACCTATGCAGAATGGCTTACACAATGTCAATTAGAAATAATAAAAAGCATCCCTTCAAAAGTGGAATTGATGGATTCAATCATTTCATTCAATTTGTGAAGCCAACTGAAGAGTTCCCAGTGCTGCCTGTATTGAAAGGACATTACAGTTATACTAGAAATTTGGACATAATCAAATTAGCAAGGGAAAACCATGTTTCCATCATATCTCTTCCTCCACACTCGACTCATAAACTTCAGCCTCTTGACAAGACTTTTATGGGGCCACTTAAAGCCTACTACAGTGAAGAAATTAGGGCTTGGTTAAAAATAAATAATAGAGCAGTAACACAATTTGATCTGGCTGAACTGCTTGGCAATGCTCTGTTGAAATGCCAGACAACGGAGTTAGCTGTAAATGGATTCAGAGTGACGGGAATCTGTCCATTAAATAACAGTATATTACACACCAAGATGGAAAGTGTTTCATTACTGTCGAGAGATTTGATATTTTACCGAGGCGGTAAACTAAATCTAGAGAAAGAAATGAAACTTTACACCGAGGTTTGTATACTATTTTATTTATGACCATCAATATTCTGCAAAATATTTTTTTTCATTTACAAAATTTTAAGAAAAAAATGCATAGTAGGTTTTTGAAATATTTAATGGTTGTTATGCCGATAGCAGGAGGATACATAAATAAGTCAAAATGTCACGAGTTGTCAAATTAGAAAATTACATTTTTTTAAGAGTGGAAATCACTGAGGATATTAAGAACATTGTCGAGCGATAGTGACGAAGATATGAATTGTATACCACCGGAAGTTAAAAAACAAGCCGAAAAAGCTGAAGAATGTTTAAATCCGAAAAAAAGCCGTAACGGCTACGAGAAGTGTTACAAAGCATATCAAAATTGGTGCACGGAAAAAAGTTACAAAAATAGGCTCGGAGACTGTCTTGCTAGCATTTTTTGGTGATATGAGCCAGAATAAAAAACCTTCTACACTTTGGTCAATGTACAGCATGGTCAAAACCATGTTAGCGCTGAGGGAGCGCGTTAACATTTCAAATTTGGAAAGTTACCATTTTAAAAAGGCAGAATAAGGGGTGTCCAACCAACTTGAAGTCTTACACACCTTTTCAAGGACAAATGTAGACGAATTTTCTTCCAAAAGCTCCAGGACTTTCTCTACTATCAAGGTAAAAATATAAATTTAACCCTTTGACTCTTTTTGGTATGCCCATTTTAGAATCATTATCTTTTAAAACTCCCGACCCCGTATTATCGACCTTTTGAAAACTCCAACCAGAGAGGATTTACGGACATTCATTTAGACGAACGGCTGCGGCAATGCTTATCAACAGTGGAGGAGATGTTCTACAACAAACATTTAGGCGGGTGTGGAAGTCTAGCGCAAATGGCCAGAAGGGATTCATTTTAGTTCACAATCTTTAGACAGTCAAACAACTGAAACGCTGTCCATGCCATCTACGTTTCGGAGTAGCTTCAGTCCTAACAATATCCTGGATAATTTAAATGGCAATCAAAATGCAACAGGAAAAAATGAAGAAATTGCAATATCTAACTACCAAAACACACCAACAAGGTGGTATATCCATAAGTGTCAAAGCATATAATAATTCGAAGCTAACAATTAATTTGAATAGTTATTTATTGTTTTAAACTTTTTATTTTAATACAAAATGTACCTAATAGGACATTGTAGCACCGATTGTAGTTTGTTTAAAAGAGTTTTCTATAAAAAGTTGCAATTAAAGCAGCATTTTATCAAAATAAAATCTTTAAAAAAATGTTTTCGTCCTAATTTAAAATCTGTATCCGCCACAATCTACTTACGGGCGGGAAGTAAACTTCCACCAATCTGTATGGAAATAAAAAGTTAGAAAACTGACATTTTCTAACCTTCAAAAAGTCAACGTTTCTAACCTTCAGGAAATGTCAACATTACTTATATGGTTGTAAATAAACGTGTTTTCAAAGATGCGGATTTTATTGCCGAAAGAATGAGGAAGTTGAACACTTTATTTTCCTCTTAATTAATTCTAAACAGTGTCAAAAGCCAATTGCCATAAATATTTTAAATTTTTCACCAATAGTTTTCTTCTAAAAACACATAGGAATTCAGAATAAATCTTTCGGCGCCAAAACGCAGCTGCAAGCAATGGCAGTCTAGTGTGACGTCACGATCCGGTATCGATTATTTATTCGGGTCAATGGTCAATGTGTTTATGGAGTTTGTGTATGACATGATAGTTCGGTAATTCTTCGTTTCGGAGGATAAATTTAATAGAAGACCGGAGTGGAGTAGAGGACTCTAGCTTGACCAGGCTAGATTTTAGACTCATTGCCATTAGATTGGTTAAAGAAATTGCCATTAAATAGGTTAATCTAATGGCAATTTTGTTCCTACTTTTGTTAGGCGCAGAACTCCAGTAAGATTCTTCTAGACAAGAAAAGATGACAATGAGTATCTTACATACATAATGTTCGGTATTTTATTAGTATTCATTTTATAAATTTAATTTCGCGCATAATTTTTTTGTTCATAATAAATGTTCGCCCGCTACGCCATTGCGCCTCGGGCAGTAAACTACGACTCCCAGTGTGACTTCGGATATAGTCCGTCGCAGACTCAACTGCTCATTTTCTGTATCGCGATATCCGAAGAAATTAAAAAGACTTTTATCCACGAGAAAGTGCAAGAGCGTTCAAGGCGCTGACTTGGAAGTAAGGTAGGCGAACATCCGCTATAATTCTTTTTTGTTACTTAATTTTTATTAGCTTTGAATTTAAATATTACTTTTTACTCTCTTAAAATAAATAAAACACCAGAACCAGCCCGAATGGATTTACAACCCATTTAAATTAAAATATAAAACAGTTTGCATTTTTGGTATGTACTTAAGTTAAACACTGTCTTAGGTTTAATTAACGATATGTACCTTTTCCCGTTTCCGTGCAATTTTATAAAATATAATGAAAATAAAAACACACCCTCAAAATGTATTCTATATAAATAACAATTGTATAATCTATTTATTTTAGATCTGGTCGAGAGAATTATGGTGATAACGCAGTTGGCTGGGTGCAGGTTATAGAGGGTGATATTTGCATTGTCAAGGCTAAAGTTACTCCAGAGCACAGTTTTCGGAAGAAGGCTTATACTGTAAAATTAGAGTGTAATGAAAAAGATGAAGATATTTTGTCAGTTCAGTGTGAGGATTGTGCTGCATCTCTAGGGTATATACGTGGTTTGGAACTTTACGTCTGGAATTTTTAAACTTTGCAAACATGCAGATGCCTTACTCACTTGGTTGCACAGACGTAGTGAAGAACAACCAAAAACTTCAACTGAGTGCTACTGGAAAAAGTTTGCTCTTGCTGATGTTGGGACTGGTTTGAAATTTGTGAAGGCAGAAGATTTGGGTAAATGCAACCCACTGGAGAGTATAGATGACAACGACTTTTTACAATCATTTGTGAATCATAGTTTAGAGTTGGGCAACACAGATACTGTGCTGATGAAATATTTCAAAGACAACAATTTTGAAAAATTGTCACTACATAGATTACTAAATGAATATATGTTGGAATCAGGGGACGTAACAGCAGATTCTTTTTTCACATATTGTGGGTCAAAAATGACAGAAGATCTTTGCCGGGGTGCTGCCAGAGCCATAGTAGATCAAGCAAAGAGTGCTTTATGGCATGAGTTACGTTACCTGAGAATTACTGCTTCAAAGGCTTATGATGTAGCTTATTGCAAAACTACAGATGGATCATTGATTGAATCTATTTTGGGAGCATCGAAGTTAAAGGACACTGCTGCCATGGTTAGGGGAAAAAGACTTGAAGGGGAGGTTTTAAAACTAGTCCAGAAACAAACAAAACAGAAAATTCGGCTATGTGGATTAGTTCTTGTACCCAAACAACCATTCATTGGAGCAATACCTGATGGAGTTTCTGAAGATTTTTTGGTCGAAATTAAATGTCCAACTTCTGAAAAAACTTACAAAAGATATGTAACATCAAATCTTGATATTACAGCAAAATACCTGGCACAGGTGCAGTTACAAATGTATTGTTTAAAGAAAAATAAATATTTGTTTGTGGTTGCTAAAGAAGATTTTGAAAACTCAAAGCATATTACTATTGTAAATGTAATAATTTTTGGAAAAATAATATTTTCAGTATTGTTAAAAATAATTATAATTAAAAATAAAAATACAAATATTGAATGTTACATGCGATATTTATTAAATAAATAAATAAGATCTTTATTCCAATACAAAT
>NW_022145722.1:0-4302 GCF_002938485.1 Sitophilus oryzae | reverse complement strand
CACAACACATACCCCAGAATGGAAGAGCATATCTGAGGTGCGACTCAAAAAGTGCATAATAAACAGTTCTAGCCACTGACAAGTTAAGCTCCTTAGAAACAGATTTTAATGCAAAACAGGCAGAGCTTAAGTTTTTCGACAAAGCGTCGATATGAATGTCCCATTTTAGAGAATTATCTACAAAAAGCCCTAATAGTTTTACAGATTTTACGACGTCAATTGTGATGTTGTTAAGTACAAAGGCAAAAGAAAGAAACAGGCAGAGAGAAATATATTAGTATAATAGTTTTGACTCTTCTCATAAATTTTATAAATAATTGTTTAGACAGCTAAACTCACATTTTCCGTTGGTCCTCCTGTATCTGTCCGGGGAAGCAAATCCAATATGGCCGCCACTTTGTCTGTTAAATTCGGCATGGATAGCCTTTTCTGGCGAGCGGACCAATAGGATGGCCTTAGAGAACATGTTCCTAGCATTAGTACCCCATTCGTGTGTTTTCACCACTAATACTGAATTGTTGGTTATACTTTCAGCTGGAAAGCCATTTTTTAACAATCCATAATCTTTGTAGACTGACCCAGTATAGTAACCTAACGGTAAAAAAAAATAACAGAGAGATTAACATAACTTGATAGTTTTTTCATCATTATTTTTTTAACTGATTATAGGCTTGGTGCATTTCAGTTGATTTTAAAAATTCCGACCGCAGCGCTCGGTACAGCCGATATTAGAAGTACCCGACTAAAGTATTTCACTCAGTTCCGTTACCATTCTTGTGGGTCGCATTGAAATAATATTAAAATCGTGGCTTTGTCATAATATTTAAGTATTTTAGTTTTTCTTTCTTAACATCTTCTAAAATTATAATTATGTACCTTTAAAAAAATTCGTTATAACCAAAATAGCCTCAGCAACTATAGTGCAACACTCGCTAGCAAAATCGGTGCGATAAATTATGCTAGCTGTCGTAGTTGAACCCATCTAAAAAGTTTTATTAGCTTCAATAATAAATTATAATAGGTACAAGTTAGACCTTCTGACGATATCAAAATATTTACTTCTTTATTTTTATTTTTAGAATTTTCATAAATTACACTTCCTAACACTTATTATTAAGAATAATTATATAACAAATTTTTCGTGTATTCGCTATTTAAAAACGTGTATTTGTTTAGTCCACTGTTTACAGTATTCTCCGATGGTCGCAGCACCGGCCGAGAATGCACGAAGCCTATACTGCATACAACATTTACAATCACTATGAAGGTCATCATAACTCACACCAAAAATAAAGAATTAGACTGGATACACACAAAAAAACTAAAAATGGTCTAACCATGGTAAAAATGGTGACACCCTGTATACAAGCCCATTATGATTCGTTCATTTACCTGTAGCTTGTTGTAGTAAATACCGCAGCCATGTGTTTCCACTGCCAGGAAAACTAACCAAGGCAACTGGTTTCTTATCTAACTCTAAATCTTCATCGGGGTGCATGTACTGTAGTTCGGAGCACCATTGGATTTTGGATTTTTTGAGAACTGGACGAAACGCGCCCGCGCTATAGTCGAAATTATATTTTGGATCTCTACCCGGCTGAACTCTTTGATGGCTAACAGCTCTGTCCGGGATACTTGGCTGATAAAAAAAAAATAATTAACAAAAAATAGAAAATTGGGCCTAAAGGTACGCGCACACTGACCAGAGCCGCACGCGCCGCATCGACCGAACAAAAATATTGTTTGTGTTACTTTCAATGAAGGTACGCACACTAGCCAGAGCCGCACGAATCGCATCGACGAAAATGCGGCCAGCATTGTTGGACCAGAATGATTTTCGATAAATGCGGCTAGTGCTGCTGACGCCACAAGCAATTCCTTCGACTTTATGTAGCGTAGGTAGCCGAAGAGAAGATTAGAAATTCAATATGCTAAAGGGGCGTCCAGACCGGATGAGCGAGCAAGAGCGAGCAAGAATTCGGGTATGTTCTATGGGAACTGGTGAAGGACGGCTCTGCGAGCGAGCGAATGATTGCTTGCTCGCGCTCGACGCTGTTCCATGCCGTGTCGGTACATCAAAGAAAATTCGCGCTCTTGCACGTTCGGTTTGGACGGGATTTTGTTTACCACGTTTGCGATCGAATATCAAAAATGGAATGGCCGAATGAAGTTGTTTTAGAACTAATTGAGGAGTACAAAAATTGCCAACACCCGTAAGGTTATAGCTAGTTATTCTCTAGGTGAAATTGCTTTTCGGTAATTGGTATCACTTTTCATTATTTTCATGTCAATTAAATCTAATAAGGTATTAAAATCTGTAAGTGACATCCGACAAAAGTTCTTAAATATTCCAGAATCTTCTGTTTCAACATCGTTTAGTAAATTGTTACCACCATGAGAAATGAGAAATTCGATTTTTAAAAAGAGTTATGTTCCACCATCTCCTCTGCAGTCGTTTTCTCTTTTGACGTTTCAACAATTTATAAAATACAATGAAAGACGCACAAGCAATAATTTTTTCCGACATTATGAGCATGAAGTGCCACACACCGATCAACAATGAACATACAAATAATCGCTAGGTCTGGACGGAAGCTGATCATGTGCTCGAGAGCAGCAGAAATCACAAGCGAATTTGAATAAATGTTTGCTCGCGCTCGTTACTGCTCGCTCATCTAGTCTGGACGCCCCTTAAGAAAGTTTGCAAATTTTTCTTGGCTCATATTGAAAAATTTTTAGTTCATCCTCAATTAAATATGGAAATAATGTGGATTTTTGCAAATATTGACAGAACCTATAACTTTCGATTCTTTCTCGTGATTTCTTCTTCTTCTATTAACAAGGAACTCCATAATTATTTCTTGTTCGTTGTCATTTATTGTCGAGAAATATTAAAAAACACGCTTATCACCGCAGACAGGACTCCGGAAGCGACTAATGAGAAATTCGATTGGCAAATACAGATTGTAGTAGGGGAAAAAACAAATAGCGAATAATGCGGCGCGTGCGGCGCGTTCGCTACGGGTCAGTGTGTGCGACAAGAAAAAAAATGCGATTCGTGCGGCGAGTGCGGCTCTGGTCAGTGTGTGCGTACCTTAAAGCTTCATTCGTAACCTCCAAATTAGTGGAATAAATTAGTGGTTTCAATTAGAGTAGAAGTTTGTTCCCCTAATTTCAACGTAAGCATTCAAAACGTCAAAATTAATGAAAATAATTTTCATTTAGTTAACAAATTTTTCTAACATTTAGTTAGAAAAAATTTAGGAGTTTTTTTTAGTTTAAAAAACATAATTTAGGTACTTAGTAGATTAAATTTACAAGGAAAAAAAATACAGAAAAGATCCAATGATTCTCAAAATTTAAGCAAAAAATGATTTATTTTTTTCAAACGTCAGAAAAGTATTAGTTTTTGCGACGTGATTGACAATATAAAAAAGTTATTTTAACGTCTAGGCATAAAAGTAAAGCACTTTTACGCCTAAGCACAAAAAATTACGAAAATATAGTATTAAACTGACACAAAGTGTCAAATTCAATGAGCCCGTAATCATAGTTTCTCGATATAGAATTATAGGTATATACAAGGTATTACTTTTAAATCTTTTTATATTATTTGGAACGTTTGAAATCGTTTAAAAAATTATTTGTGGCGTTTGAAAAAAGATAGCATGTTCCATTCGGAGTAAAAATGACTTTTTGTGGCTCGCCTATATTGGACAAAGTTAAATGTACAACTTCGCCACGAAAAGTGTCATTTTTACTCCTAATAAAACAATATACTAGTATTTGAAAATTTTCAAAATAAAATAACTCGGTTATTTTGGACTTATTTGAAATTTTTTTTTTGAAACGAGAAAATATATGTTTCCCTTATCGAGATCTACCAGCCCTGAAAATATTTGTACTTAATTAAGACATTAAGACTCACCCTGTAAACTGTAAAATAGTGTTATTTTCAAACTAAGTGTACTCAATTACATCATCAGAGACAAACTAATTTTATTTATTAAAAATATTCAACTATTCCGGCTGCGACGGGATTCGAACCCATAACCTTTAGATTGGTAGACGAGAGCTGTACCTTTTAATTTTTAACACTAAGTATATGGCTGTACCTCTACACCACGGAGCGCTTTTTTATTCTTAGCTAATACTTTTTTTTAATATTTTTAATAAATAATTTTTGACAGCATCTCTACGACTTTGAATTTTTATTTATTTAACAATTGATTACTTTTATTCCTTGTTCGTAGTTCGCTTTCTTGAACCCATGTAAAGATACCGCCGACAAAATCACCACAC
>NW_022145721.1:0-4034 GCF_002938485.1 Sitophilus oryzae | reverse complement strand
TGGGTGGGTATTGGTGGGTACATTATTTCTTCTGAGCGGTATTGCCGGATTTTGCATCAAAATTTCAAACTGCATAAGTAGACGTTTCAAAAAAATGTTGCATCGGGGTTGGATCTGGATTTTCGACAATTAGTTACTCATTTTACTACAACTGTAATATATTACATTTAGCTTAGATATATTATCTTCATTTCAGTAGTATACATGAAACTTTTTAACATAGTTTATTTTATTCTAATTTATTTAAGGCTAAATAATTATTCTAATTTATTTAAGGCTAAGATAAATAGATTTATACTGGATCGACAAAAGAAAGTCTTGGGCAGGGCCGCGTTAAGGTGATTTGGTACCCTAGGCACCATTTATTTTGCCCCCCCTTTTTATTTAAATTTTGTTATTTCACAAATGCCGCCCCCTATCAGCCTGCCGCCCTAGGCAGCTGCCTATCTTGCCTAATGGATAAAGCGGCACTGGTCTTGGGTCAGCATTTCCCGGGGGAGGAGTAAACCGCTGGTGTATTTTGGTGTACAAGATGTTGACATTACTTGGTATTAGTGGTATTAATCGTATTAATGCACATTTATTTGGTAGCAGCCTGAACAGCCACATATATTGTGTATTGTCTATATTGTGTGTATTCTGGAGCTTACGATTTGTTTTTGGTATTTCCATAGACTTAAAAAGTCTATGGGTATTTCGTTTAATATTTTGTCAATAATAGATGGCAAATAATCGTTTTTTGGTAATGTTTCTTTAATTTTAAATTGTTGTTTGAACAGATTATTACATATGTATAACCAAAAAAATCTTACTATGTTATTACTAACCTATACTCTGGTTGAAGCTATCTGGTCCTATCCAGTGTCGTCAAAAAATGATAAATGGTTTTTGATAAAAGTTAATTGACTCATTTAATGCAACATTCTCCAATAATTAATTTTTTTGGGTAATATTAAAAATAACATTACCACAGGCACAAACACAAATCATTGATTTTACGAGTCTAGTAAACTTTTAAACATGTGACAGTGTTAAATCCAACAGATTTGAAATATTTTTAACCTTCTTAATCAACAAAAAGGTTTTTGTGAAACGATAAGGAGGGATTCAATGAAATTTATCTCGATTTTAGGGGAGTATTCGAGATAACCTCTAGACTTTAATTTTTTTTCGAAAAACAATCTGATGTATTCTTTAGAAAATATTATTAATATACCGAGTGCGTCTCAAAAGTGACTCCCCTCTATAACTTTTTTATTTTTTCAGATAAAAAAACGAGATTTGGTATGTTAGTATATGACATAAATTAGGATTGATAGACATATTCAATTGTTTTCGGCCACTTCTTGTTTCACCGGAAATGACTACAACTTTTGAGTTTTAAATGGCACATTTATTTGGTAGCAACATTACTTATTCGATAGAAAATGATACTCTGAATAGATTGACGTATCATTCTTTTTTCTTTTGACATTTTCGCTTAAAACAAAATTGTATTTTAAATTTCAATCTAGAGAGCCATATGGCTGTGTTAAAAAGGCTAATTTTTAATTAAGGAGCCTTGGAAAAATAGATTTGATCATCTAATGTTTTTAGTGCCTGTTAAAAGATGCCCAAATCGTATTTTTAATCATATCTCAATTTTTAGCCGACCATACCAACAGGTATGGTAGACTATTAAGATCGAAAAAAAAAAGTTTTTTTAATTTCACTCAAAATGGGTTATTTGGGTCATAAATGACCTAAATACAAAATATTTTCATGGTGTCTGTCTGTCTGTCCGTCCGTCTGCCTGTAACACGATAATTCAAAAACCGCTAAACCGATTTTAACCAAATTTGGCACAAAAATACTGTGGGATATACCCGAGAATCTGGCCATTAGTTTTTGGTGGGTGTGGGGGGTTGGTAAGGGGGAATGGGAGGGGGTTAAAAATTTTAAACAATCGAAACTCCAAAATTACAGTAGCTAGCGAAACGCGATTTTCAATTTAAGATTAGGAATAATATTTGCAACAAAATTTGTAATAACATCAAAATCAGTCAAAGTCGCAGTTTTTTGAGATATTCCGTGTTTCCGTAGTCTCTTTTTGAGAAAATCCGTGTGGAGAACTCCAAACTCCCATCGGACGCGATCCCATCAGGTGGCGGATAGGGGAAATAAGCGCGGACCAAAATTGGAAACATCCCTTTACTTTGAAACTAAAAGAACTGCCTACCAACTTTTTATTAATATATTTTAGTATGGGCGGATATACGTGCCTCCCGGCGCCAATTTTTTCAAATGGAACGAGGGTAGTTCATTAGTATGTGGAAAAAGCATTTTTTTACCAATAATTTGGTACCATACACTTGGTATTTCGAGTCAAATTGTCGTTATGAATCGAAATTTCAAATAAATCATATTTGAAGATGTCAGTTGACATATGATATGGCATTCTATTGAGAGTGCCATTTTCTATCGAATAAAGTAACAAAATACCGAGGGTATCATTTAAAAATCAAAAGTTGTAGTCAGTTCCGGTGAAACAGGAAGTGACCAAAAACAATTGAATATGTCAATCAATCCTAATTTATGTCATATACTAACATACCATATCTCGATTTTTTATCTGAAGAAATAAAAAAGTTATAGGGGTGAGCCACTTTTGAGACGCACCCGGTATAACAAATTATCTAGTTAGAAATTATAATCAACTAATCAAATACGATTTCGAAGTTTATGAGCGTGTTTTATCAATAAAAATAAGAACTGTATGTTTTACAAGATTTAACCTTTCAAAATTTCTAAACCATTTTTTGAAACAAAATATCTTCTTAGACTGACAATGTCTTTAATTTGAAATTTTTACAGAACGTTTCGGTCAGATGTATCACTGACCGTTATCAATTGTGT
The DNA here is from genome assembly GCF_002938485.1 of Sitophilus oryzae. Taxonomy (NCBI): domain Eukaryota; kingdom Metazoa; phylum Arthropoda; class Insecta; order Coleoptera; family Curculionidae; genus Sitophilus; species Sitophilus oryzae. The sequence continues at coordinate 1,139 of NW_022145721.1, read as the reverse complement.
ACTAAACTACTGAGATTATCAACTAGAGCAAGGCATACACCCGTGACGGAGTTGGGTACAGGCAAGCTTCAGGTTGTCCGCTGAGGACCCCAGCATTGGTACGTGTTATAAGTGGTAAGAACGAAAGTAATTTTAAATATTAGAAAAGAAAGGAGAAAAATGGTAACAAAACGAACTGGAAATGCATGGAATACAAACACAAAGACCAATGATATGAGGAAATACCTACCTATACCTAGATATGAGGAAATCATAAATAAAGCCTTACATATTTTGGAGAATGTTGGCACTTCAAATATAGATGAAAGAAATCAGAAGCTAACCGAAATTATGAACAGCGCACATCTGCAAGTACGAATAAAACCGATAAGCTAAGTGTAACTTCTAGATTACTCCTGGCAAGAAGAGGAGAACTAAGGGAAGGTTATTCATCAAATTCAATAGAGCTGAAACAACTTAATAAAGGCATTTCGAAAGAAAATTAGACAGGATAGCCTGCTGGCAAGCGAAACCTTGGGTCGGAGTTTACATGTATAGGAGTGAATCGCTATGGCAATCTAGTAAGTCTGAGAGAGCAAAAATACGAAGTTAATACATAACTACTTAATCTGACGCTAGATTCCATGCGCTTGGGAAAATACTTGCCTTCTGTCTTTATTCAGTACATCTTATTTTGTTAAGCGTGTTGACCGTAGTCTTCGTACACATGAAAATCAGCACCCAAGACCAGAAATGCCAGCCCTAGTATAAGAAAATATAACACGCAAAAAATATCCACTATTAAAGAAGAAAACAGCGGAATGAAAGTACTCGTTTAACTAGAGGGAAAGAGAAATATTTGCAAATTAGAAAATAAAAACGGACAAATCACAGTGGCCAAAGAGGAAATTCTAAATGTAGTTTAAGATTTTCATGCTGCGTTGTATACTGAAACTAGTGATATAGAAAACGAAGAAATTCCACGCATACAAAATCAGGGATGGTCTGGTTTGGTTTGGTTTGCGGTGGAAAGAATCACTCACTTGAAATGGAGTTGGGCCGGAAACCTGGCAAGAACATCGGATATTCGAGATCGGGATTAAGAGAATTATCGAATGGACGCCCCTGCGAGAGATCGTGAAGAGTGGTAGAGATTAAAG
>NW_022145720.1:0-3068 GCF_002938485.1 Sitophilus oryzae | reverse complement strand
CTTTGGAAATGTTTTCATAAAAATTCAAAATTTTCCATAGAAAAAAGTTACAGCGATTTGTTAAAAATGTACATTTTTTAAAAACACCTCGTAACAGATATCGATGTGCGGTTTTCACCACCATGTTTTTGATAAAAATTGAGCTCAAGACACCGATATTACTTTTCGTTTATCTCCTATAGAAAAGGATGTTTCCCTTTAAAAGCGTCCAATTTGACCCACCCTGTACATTTTAAAAATATTTTCAGACATACAGGGCGATTCAGATAAATTTTTACACTGAAGATGTGGTTCTTTAGATGGGATGTAGCGTATATTTCTTGCATAGGTCATTAGTGATTAAATACCCTTTCCACAAATACCATAATGTCATATTTATGTCATCATCTATACAGATCTAAACATTGTGCTCTTCTATTTCCCTCATATTTAATAAAGAGGACTGAAATGAAAATCTGAAATAGAAACTGATAGTTTTTTAGGAACCCTGTATATTTTTTATTTTAAGGTTATGAAAAAAATAAGACCAGGAAATTACGAATACCAGGCTGAATCAGAGTTTTTAAATGCATGCTACAAGAAAGGTAATACTCGTTATGCTTGTTATATTTGTATCCAATCGTTTAATTTTTTAATTTAATTTCTCAAAGGTGGCTGTCGCCACGTGTCGTACACGTGTATCTGTGGCTCTGGTGTAAACGGAGCCATTCTACATTACGGTCATGCAGGTGCTCCTAACAGTTCTCCGATTAAAGATGGCGCCGTCTGTCTTTTTGACATGGGAGGAAACTACTTTGGATACGCTGCTGACATTACTTGTTCATTTCCAGGTATGGTGCAGACACCTTTGATTAAATATAGAAAATATACAGCGTACCCACTTTAAAAACGTCCACAAGATACACAAAAGAATTAATTATTTGTTTAATTGTTAACGCAAAACATATTAACTCAAATGATGTAATACTGCTCTAGATTTAGCATACCTGTAGTTAGTCAATTTCTGGACAGAAATAAATATTTAATTGTTTACGCACAATAGAAAGATACAAAAACAAAGACATTAAAAAGTATTTAACAAAACTGTAGCAAAACATATTATCCCAGATGATGTAATTCTGTACAGAATATGTTTTTAACAAATACAATAATTTTAGCTAATGGAAAATTTACCCCTGATCAAAAGTTGATTTATGAAGCTGTTTTATCAGCAAACAGAGCAGTTCATATAAAGCTGTTAAACCTGGAGTATCTTGGGTAGATATGCACAGTCTAGCAAACAAAATTCTGTTAGAAGAACTGAAGAAAGGAGGTCTTCTACAAGGAGACGTCACAAATATGCTTGAAGCTGGATTAGGAGCTATTTTTCAAGTAAATCACATTCTCAATTTGTTTGTCTTTTATGTGTAATTGTTTCATTTATCTCGAGTTAAATAGCACAAACTCAAAAATTAGCTTAAACAGAACATAAAAATTCACAATCGGAATGGAATGTCATGAAACTAAACTTTTAGCCTCATGGTTTGGGCCATTTGATGGGCTTGGACGTTCACGACGTAGGAGGGTATTTAGCTGGTCAACCAGAAAGACCAACCAAGCCAGGCTTGAATAAACTAAGAACAGCCAGAATTTTAAAACCAGGGATGGTATTTACAATTGAACCAGGATGTTACTTTATTGAACCGGTAAGAAATCAAAGTTATGGATGGTTCATACATACTAGTGATGGGCATTACGATTCTTTTTGGCGAATCGAATCACACGATTCAATTCTCATATTGAATCGACTCCTACGATTCGTTCATTTGAACGAACCACATGCACAATTTACGTTTCATAAAAGCAAGAATCGTAACTGGCACTACCGGCGATAATTTAGTAGGATAATTACTTAAGGGACCAGAAAAAGAAATATACAGTTCTTTCATTTGTTTTTCAACACTTTATGACACTGACGTAATTGGAATTTGTAATTTATATATACTATTTATTAAGATTTCTTAATACCAATTTAATATTTTTAGAGCCATATTTTAATTCCGATTTAATAATCATAATAAATAGTATATAATACCGCATGACCGAAAAAAAATGGCGTCCAGTTGGCTTGGAAATGAACATCGATGACATTTCCCATATAATTTTACATATAAAATGACAGCGATCTTCATTTTATAACCATCGCTGACGCCGTTTTTTATCACATTGAGCGGAGTCCAACAATATTTATTTGGAGTTGCATAAAAACACGATTTCATCTTTTAGTCCGACATGTAATAGTCGGTAATATTATTTTACAATAAAAATATTAACGTGAAAATTAAATACCTTACAGATTCTCCCGTACTAAGCACAGTATAAATAATTTTTTTTCTTGTAAATAACTTTCTTATCGTTTGCATTTTATGATGTTTATTAGGGCTTTTGTTTAAGTCTAAATATTGGTGCCTGCCTATATCACCGCCCACCGGCGCCGCGCCGTAGAAACGAACGATCGCATTGTGACCCGATTCAATTCTCACGATTCTTTTTTACGGTTCATCGTTCAAATCTTATGGATTCGTGGTGGCCACGATTCAATTGAACGAACCGTATTGTAAGCAATGAATCAATTCCCACGAATCTTTGAACCGACGATCGCATTGTGATCCGATTCAGTTCTCACGATTCTTTTTTACGGCTCATCGTTCAAATCTTATGGATCCGTACTGGCTACGATTCAATGAAACGAACCGGATTATAAGCAATGAATCGAATCTCACGATTCATTTTTAATACTCGTTCAAATGAACGACTCGTTCAGTCTTTGCCCACCCCTAGTTCATGATACAAAGAATACAAGGTATGATATTGCGCAGGTTGGTCACTACGTGACAGGTGATACACGGCACCATTGGTCGGCGAGCTCTGCGCGCCAATTTCAAATTGTCAAACAGATTGTGTCATCTGTGAAATTTGATTGTGTCAAAATGTGAAAATAATTTTTCAAATGTCAAGCTCGATGATTTGACATAGCTTTTGGGGTTTTGTCCTAATTCTTTCCTATTTAAGGTCTTTTTTTATTAGTG
>NW_022145719.1:0-3033 GCF_002938485.1 Sitophilus oryzae | reverse complement strand
GGATACCGGGCAATCTCCCATAGTAACATGCCTTGCGTCTGCACTGGGTGCTCTGCAGGCGTTGACCTTCTTTCACCCCTACTTGTGGGAACTTTATGGACAGAGGACATAAAAAAACCAAAAAAACGAACGAGGAGGACTCAGAAATGAGTGACTCCTCAACAAATGTTCCGGAGAATCCCGAAAGGGAAGACTCTGGAGCAGAACCAGACACCGACGCTGGGCCAAGTACAACGAGGGCAGATTCGTCTGCGGATCGTGAGAAACAGCCTGCCGAGGTGTCAAATATAACCACAGGACATGGAAACATAGGCCTGCGGAACAAGAGAATTTCAGGAGCACAGAAAAAGAGGATCCTGAAAGCTAAAAAATAGCAGAGGGAACCTGGACAAGGGAGAACCCTGCTAAGAAAAATAGGGCAAAGAGAGGAGGAAAAACGGACAAACACGGACCGTCAACCAGCTCCACTCCAGCCAAGAAAAAGGAGGAAAGTACGGGCAAAAAAAGACCGCACTCGGACTCCTCCAGACCCCCTGTAGCCAGTCTGAGGAAGAAACCCAGGAGCACGGAAATGCAGACTGGTGTTTCTTACAGTGACGCCTCAAGGGAACTTAAGATGGCGGTGATTTCCAGACGCCATTCCGAGACAACACTGAGTCAGGAGCAAGCGGACCTGATTCAAGCGAGGCTGTTGGCGGCATTGACTGAAACTCCTTCAGGGAGCCAGAGTCCGCCGCAGTTTGAGGGAACCAGGTACGTGGGAGGGATTCTTTGGATCTAATGTGCCAACGACCTCACCAAAGTAGCATACTGTAGCCGGCTTAAACAATCTCTGGGAAGGGGCGGACTTGACTACGGTCAACTCTAAGGACCTTCCTAAGAGACCAAAAGTCCTCGTCTGGATACCAGAGACAGTCGAGGAAAGTGAAGTCAGAACCTGGCTTGGGCGTCAAAACCCTAGCCTGAATGTGGGAGATTGGCTTATACTAAGCAGGAAGGTGGAGAAGAATGGCCAAACCATCGCCTTCTCCATCGACTTAGCGTCTTTTAGTGCCCTTAAGCAGACCCAGTTCAAGGCTTACTATAAGCTCGGACGGGTCTTCTTCCGGGCACTGACGGGCGCTGAGTCTCGAAATGAGGGTCGTCCAGGCGAACCTGCACCACAGTAGGGCAGCTTCCTAGGTCCTCTGTAAAGTAATGGAGACCTGTGACATTGCCTTGATACAAGAACCCTGGATAAACCAGGGTCAAATAAAAGGCCTAAAGGGAGTCGGGGTGGAACTTATATACAGTAGAACCTCTGACAGACCTAGGACCTGCATACTAATTAAAACACACATAAAAGTACTGCCCTTACTAAAATTCTGCAACAGGGATCTGACAGCGGTACACATAAAAACGAACGGAGAAGGGCCGAAGGACATTATAATCGGATCGGCTTATCTTCCTTTCGATGACCCTGATCCACCACCACCAGAGACTGTGGAAGAGCTAGTGAGGTACTGCAGAGGAAATGGATCTCAGTTGATCATTGGCTCGGACGCAAATGCGCACCACACTCTCTGGGGAAGCACAGACACAAACCCTAGAGGCGAAGCTCTGCTGCAATTCTTTATGGGAAATAATTTAGACGTAATGAATAAAGGTAACAGGCCTACTTTTGTGACCACAAAGGCAGGAAGTTATAGATCTAACATTAGCCACCACTTTTGTTAGCAATTTCATAAAAAACTGGAGTGTGTCAGAGGAGGAGAGTTGCTCGGACCACAAACACATAAAGGACAGTAGAAACCTACCGTGATCCTCGGAACGCAAATTGGGAAGCCTTTGGGGCAGACCTAACTAGCAAACTGACGAGTATCAAATCAATGGTACGGAATGCGACTGAGATGGAACTGGTCGCGGAGCAATTGACTGACGCGATCATCTCTTCTTTTGAGGAAAACTGCCCCCAGACTGTCAGAAGCCACAAACGGGCAACACCCTGGTGGACCGTCCAGCTAGAGGCAAGGAAAAGGCAGGTAAGGAAAAACTGGAATAGGGCAAAAAGATCCGGCGATTGGGGGGAATATAAGACCTCTTTGACCGAATATAACAAGGAACTGAAGAGAGCAAAGAGATTATCTTGGAGGAGGTACTTGGAGAATGTGCCAGACTTCAAAAAATACTCTCTAAGGACTCTCAGACCTCAATTAACTCTCTTGTAACTAGTGCAGGAGAATACACATTCACTGGGAAAGAAACGCTGACCGAACTCTTTCTGGTACACTTTCCCAGATCAACAGCCTTGGAGCAATCCCCAGAAACCTGGAAGAGTAGTGGACTTGAGAACTTCACGAGAAGAGCCTCAAGGGAAGACTGGCAGGTTTCAAAAAGGGTGATTGACCAATCAAAGATAAAATGGGCTATAAGCTCATTTGAGCCATTCAAATCACCGAGACCGGCCGGTATTTGTCCAATAATGCTCCAGCAAGGACCAGACCTACTGACGAGTAAACTTTACACACTACTAAGAGCTAGTCTGGCCTTAGGATATATACCGAGAATTTGGAGGCTGGCCAGGGTAGATTTTATACCCAAGAATGGGCGTCTGGACTATTCTGCAGCGAAGGCCTTTAGGCCCATCAGTTTTATGTCGTTTGTACTAAAGGCTCTTGAGAAACTAATGGACAGGTATGTTAGGGATGAAGTAATGGGAAAAAGACCATTTTACCAAGACCAGCATGCCTACACAGCAGGACGATCAACCGAATCCGCACTCCATAAGATAGTAAGCAAAGAGGAGTCGACGTTCGAAACAAGAGAAGTGCTTTTAGGGGCATTCCTCGACATAGAAGGGGCGTTTGATAACACCCCATTTCAGTCACTGACGAGAGCTACAAGGAACCTCGGATTAGAGGAGACCTGCTGCAGGTGGATAGACTGCATGCTCAAAAGTCGAGTGGCATATACCACCCTACTAAATGAGACTGTTGCAGTCCGGGTGGCGGGAGGATGCCCGCAGGGTGGAGTTCTCTTCCCTCTGCTGTGGAA
>NW_022145718.1:0-5199 GCF_002938485.1 Sitophilus oryzae | reverse complement strand
AACTTACGACCGAGAAAAATCAAAGATTTTCCTTGATTTAAGTAAAAACAATCTTCGGATTGTCACGGGGTTTCTAACAAGACACTGTCTGCTCAACGAACACCTCAGTAGGCTGAAGCTCAGAAACAACGGCGAATGCAGATTCTGTGGGGAAAATGGGGAAACACCAGAACATTTTATCACTGAGTGCGCCGAGACGACGACTGTTCGTGCCATGAACTTTGGTACGGCTGCTGTCGAGGATGGAGAGCTGGCCTCTATAGAGCCGTCTCAGATACTGGCTTTTGTTAAAGTTCTGAGACTGTATGATGAGTTATAACTCGTTATAACTCAAGAAGGGGAACACACAATAGATCTGTAAGGTCGCGGTGATTAACTCCCCTCCTAAACATTCTACATTCTAGGCATTTGGAGCTGTCTTGCTTTTGGTCTGCAGTAAGAACTGGGTAACTCCTGCACTGTAACCTCCAAGTGTTTCTGAAACAAGTCGAAAATAATGTGATTTCAAGGCCGTAACACACTACTAGTTAAAGCGTCTAGCTCATTTGCCAACTCAGAATTAGAATTTAGAGTTAGTAACTGGCATTTTTATTGGAAGACACTGTCATTTATTTATTTCAAACCAATAACTAACGAGAATATTCGTATAATTTATTATTCGTATTAATTTATTATTCGTATTATTATATTACCTTAAATCACTATAAATAGTGAATAATAAACAAAATATTTAAACAGAAACAGACCACAGGCCACACAAAACAAATTGTTGGTTAGTACTAGTCAGAGATATAGATGTAGTAATATTTTGGTTTAATGGTCACAGCTGCCTTGGCTATCCGGCCGGGTGACAGAATTATCGTTTTTTAATAAAAATTAAAAAAAACATTATAAAATTATAAATGCAATATTGTATTTATACCGTATGCTCAAGAAAACACGGCGTCAGTGTTGGCTATGGAATGAAGATCGCTGTCATTTTATATGTAAATTTATATGGGAAATGTCATTGATGTTCATTTCCCAGCCAACTGGATGCCGCTTTTTTCGATCATACGGTAGCAGGTACTGTATAATGTACAGGGTGTCCCATTTTCGCGTCTCTTATGAGTTGTATCGTTTATAAATGGAGATACAAAGATGCGGTTTTCACATCGCTTCATGCTGTATACTTTTTTGTGAAACTAGCCTTCTTAGTTCCTGAAAAACAGGGCGAATTTTAAAATGTTGTTTTTCGATCCCCTGCTTTTCTTGGCTATCTTGCAATTTATCGAAAAGGTGAACTGTGTGCAGTAGAGTTTTTCATGTCGTATTCAGTAGCGTAACTAGTTTTTCGATGGGAGCTATCGTTTTCGAAATATGACACAAACTTATGTTTTTTTAGATGGAACACCTTAGATATTATTATTTTAAATGGTATTTCCTTTAATATGAATCTTCTAAAATTTTAATACACTCTATACTTATTTTCATAAATACGGTAAAGAAATGCATTGTGCATCTGACATCTGCATTCGACAGACAAAGGGCTCCAAAAACATAAAAACAACAATAATAATACCTAATATAATATAATATTAAAAATTAATAAAATATAAACGATAGATAAAAACGATACTTTATCGGAATTCTAGTTCGGCATCTGTTGAATTTATCTTAAACCCATTCATTCATCTGCATCCCAAATCAACACACTTGGTGCCATATAAAATTTGACTTTATAATTATGCCCCTGCATACAATAAACATAATATCTCGTCAAGTTTTATGTAAAACCTTGAATTAAATAAATAATTAAAATAATAACTTTGCGCTACCGTAACATTATTACTCTTTCGACGTTTATTTAACAAATACGTAATAAAAATTATAAATAATTTATGAGACACAAGACACTTTTAGGAACTGCGAATTCCGAAAAGAGCGAAATAAAAAATTGATACTCGGAAAAGTTGTCTCCCCATGCCAACATAATAATAAGTAATTTGCGAAACAATACGGGCTAATAATTATTACTAATATATCGATCTATTTGCCTAATAGCCAGTTTTTAATTTCCCAGTAACAATTTAGGATGTTAATAAATTCAACAGGTTAAATATAATTCTACTAATCGTTGCATATCATTACAACTGAAGGAAGTGTCATCAATAAATTAGAAATGTTAAGTTTTTGGAAATAATCCTATATACTAATATAGAAGCAACATCTAAGTCATTTTGGTGTTCTTACTTTGTTCTAATGTTCTAGTATACAGGGTGGCACACCTTATTCGCGTCGATTGATTATACGAAAACGGAAAGATGTAGAAACAAAATATTTTATGGATATATATATGGGGAGGCAATGTGCAAAATTTAAAAATATTTTGAAATAAACAGAGTGTTTCAGAACTAAGATCCATACCAAAGTTATATTTTTTCTTATGGAACACCTGGTATTTTATTTCATTTTTGGATTTTTGGGCCTATAAAAAGGAATTTATTATGAAGGTTAAATATGTTTAAAATCTTTAGTTTTTGAGATATTTAAATATGCATGCTATAATAGAATAGATTATTAACACCCTGTACACATTATTTTTCAGAATTAATTCTTGTGTTGAGTTTAAAGGTAGAGAAATATACTTTACTGAAAAAATGTTATTACCTCCTTAAATTTATACAGGGGTACCAAAAATTGTTGTGTGTTATTTTATATAAAACTTCGTTATTTCAAATGCAACGCCCTGTACTTTTTTAAATAAATCGAAACAGATTCAAATGCTCTTTCAAACTATATTAGGGTTTCCTATAACTATCTAGCTCAGATTTTGAATAAAAAGCGATTTTTAAATAAAACCTGGCAATCAAGATGGATGGTGTCGCCATAGCAATTTTCTAGTAACAATTTAACAAAATTTTTAAAATCGACATTAGTTTATGGACATTATTATTTCCAATTATTTATAACAGTTTGCTTAAATTTACATACAATAGTTTAATGAGTTAGTATTTATTATTTTATCAAGAAAAATTAAGCAGTATCTACTGGCGGAACGAATGGATATGTTACTAGAGATTTTATTTTGTGAGGAAAATTGCTTCTTGGCCTCAAGGGCTTAGGCTCAAAAATATCCAAATAGGAATCTTTCTGATAAGCGTTGCTTTGAAAAACTACTTAGATATCCTATTTTGCACAGCTGGTAGGGTGGTTTATAAAAAACTTACACGCCATCGTAAAATAAATCTAAGAACTACTTCTTCATTTTTCTTGATAGAATAATAAATACATATTTAATAAATATTACTTATTAAACTATTGCAGGTAAATCAAATACTGGTACCGTATGATCGAGAAAAAACGGCGTCAGCGATGGCTATGGAATGAAGATCGCTGTCATTTTATATGTAAATTTATATGGGAAATGTCATCGATGTTCGTTTCCCAGCCAACTGGACGCCGTTTTTTTTCGATCATACGGTATAAATGCTACATATTTTTTAAATCTTTTAAGGAGTAATAACTTTTCGTCCGTACCTGTATAGAACTGCTGTGAAAAATGTAGATTTCCGTAATAAGTGAAAATCTTTACGAGCAACCGTTCTCAAGATGTTTAGAATGGAAATATAGTCAGTACTTGTCATTATTGACAAAAAATAAACATGCTGTGTAGATAGTTATATGATCGAAATGATAAATTTTATTTTTTAAATCAATCATAAATTTTTCTTCGAACAAATTTTGATAAAACAGTTTCTGTTGAATCTTTGGCGCAAAAATCAAATTCAAATTTATTATTTCAATCTAATAACTGTCAAATCAACATGTTTAATTTATGTCAATGATGACATGTACGGTTATAATAGCCAACGATATACAAGAACTGCAAAGCATCATAGATTCCGTAGTCCACTATAGTGAGATATTTGGACTGCATCTCAATGTCTCCAAGACCAAACTATTGGTTTTTTCTAAGGCTCCAATAAATGCACACTTGCGTGTCAAGGGACAAACAATCGAACAAGTGACCTCAAAGTATTTAGGAGCTAACATCAATAGTCAGTACGACCCGAAAAGAGAAATATTTTCAAGAATTGAGCAAGCGAGAAAAATCTTCGTGAGTATGAAATCATTTTTACAAGACGAGATCTCAGTGCGGAACTCAGAACTCGAATGGCCAGATGCTACATCTTCTCTGTGTTACTCTATGGAGTGGGAGTTGGACACTAAATTCACAGACCGAAAAGAGAATAAGCCTTCGAAATGTATGTGTACAGACGGATGTTGCGAATCTCATGGGTATAAAGGATCACCAACGATGAAGTACTCCAGCGCATGCAGAAACAAAAAGAGATACTGAACACCATCAAGGCAAGAAAAATGCAATACCTGGGTCATGTGATGAGAGGTGATAGATACGAAATACTGCGCCTCATAATAGAGGGCAAAGTGCAAGGGAAAAGATCAGTAGGAAGACGCCAGACTCCTGGCTAAAAGATTTAAGGAGATGGTTTGAACGCTCTTCTGCGAAAATCTTCCGGGCTGCAGTTTCCAGAGCCACAATTGCCATTTGGATCGCCAACCTTCGGCAGGAGAGGGCGTGATAAGAAGAAGAAGTTGACATGTATTGATTGTTTCAATTTCAAATATCTTGAGAACTGTTGCTCGCAGCAATTTTTACAAATTTTTGCGTAAAAACGACGGAAATGAATATTTTTTACTCAGTAGTTTTATACAGGACGGACGAATTACACTTCAAACCATTTAAAACATATGTAGGTGGCGTCCTCTACATGCATGAGTCATATTGATATTAAAATCAAATTTCTCATGTCCAAAAACTCCCACACACCAATTTTAATCCAAATATCGACGTTATAGGTAGTTCAAAAATTATTTCGAAAAAATCGAAATAAAAACAAAACATTTTAGGATATCCATTTATACGAACTTTTCAGGCATTAACTAATTGGACTTAATAACATGTTTTGCTTGTAGACCATGATTTGGTTTCATTACTTATTAATTTACTAGATACTCTCTCATTCAAACAAAAATACCATGACGCTTATCGAGCACATCCTCGTATATTTTCCAACATTTTACACGTTAAACCACCTGACATCGCACGTAATGTACCTTTTTTTGGACTTGCTCGACGTGGGCGTTATCTCCGCCACCGATGCTGACTTCAGCAAACACTGCTGGCCGCGTTTC
>NW_022145717.1:0-4993 GCF_002938485.1 Sitophilus oryzae | reverse complement strand
ATTATATATTTTTATAACAATTTTAATAACTACCAACATTTATTCACAACGTAAAATAAAACAACAAATTATTGAGTCTACCCCACGTCTACCCTACATCATAGTTTTACATTTTATAAATAAAATTAGAACGACACTGATAAACCGGAATTTAAGTCGGCCATATTTGAGGCCCATCGCGGTGTACCTAAGATGTTTGATATGCTCCTTCCTTAGTTTTCTTATTCAAATCTAGACCAGATTTATAAATAGGTGTCTCTTACGTAAAAATATCCATCTGACGTAAAAGTCAAAATTGAAACTTATAAAAATAATGCCAAAAATTGATAAATGATAATTGATCTAGTAGTCTAAGAGGCAGCGCCGAAAAAATTCTCTGAATTTACCAAAACCAGTTTTTGGACAGTTGATTAAGGTAGTTATGTACCGGGTGTCCCACTAAGAATAGCTCTCGGCTGTATCTCGGAAAGTATTAGCCGTAGGGCTTACGGAAAAAATATTTATGACTAAAGGGGCTATGAGAAATTGCTGGAAATTATTTTCAAGTTTGTAAAATGGCCGCTAGGGGGCGCAACTGCTATGAAAAATAAGAAAATCGAATTTTTACAGAATTTTGCCCAGATAATGGGTACTATAAATAATAGCTTCATAATCTTCAGTAAATTTTGGATTTTTTTGTTAGAACCATTTTCCCTTATTTGTTAAAATAAAGTGGTGGGGGAAGGTTAGATCTATCTTTATTTAAATGTTAATAACTCCGGACTGGATGATCAGAATCCAATAAACGAGGGCTCGTTTAAAAGAGCGTTTCTTACTCTATATTACACCATAAAAATCAGAATAATAAGGTTTTGAACGTAGACGCTAGGGGGCGTTTTCTTATAATTTAACAAACATAACTCGTTTTTTCAAAAAAGTTAAGTACGATAGTATACGCAATTTTAGCTGATAGTAAAGAGTAGTAAAAGCTTAAAAAGTCAGCGAAAACCGCATCTTGATATCTTCTTTCAAACCGAAGATATTAGCAAAATTATAATAAATCAGTATCAGTAGTATTCTTGATTATGCCCATTCTAACAAAAAAATAAGATAGAAACAGTTAGTTCATTTTAAAATCGACGAAATACCAGAATACCATAATACCAGATGTATTAATATCTAATAATTAAGATATTAATAACAGTGAAAAAGAAACGATCATGATTCAGTGAAGTCATGGTGGGCTTTGGAAAAAAGTTGCTTTTGACGTAATAGTATAAACTTCAAACTGTTATTAGATCAACATTTTGGTAGTCTTAGCAGCATTTTTTATATTTTAATTACTTTTTCAAAATGCCTTTATTATTTGAAGTAGTTGAAGTTTTTGGCATTTTGAAAAAGCAATCAAAAGATAAAAGACTATCAAAATGTTGATCTAATAACAATTTGACGTTTATACTATTACGTCAAAAGCAACTTTTTTCCAAAGCCCACCATGACTTCACTGAATCATCGTTTCTTGTTCACTGTTATTAATATCTTAATTATTAGATATTAATACATCTGGTATTATGGTATTCTGGTATTTCGTCGATTTCAAAATAAACTAACTGTTTATATCTTATTTTTTTGATAGAATGGGCATAATCAAGAGGGCTACTGATACCGTATTGTAAAAATAAGGTAATTAAGGGCTTATTTTTTGGTATTAATTATAATTTTGCTAATATCTTCGGTTTGAAAGAAGATATCAAGATGCGGTTTTCGCTGAATTTTTAAGCTTTTACTACTCTTTATTATCAGCTAAAATTACAGATACTATCGTATTTAATTTTTTTGAAAAAACGCGCCATGTTTGTTAAATTGTAAGAAAGCGCTCCCTAGCGTCTACGTTCAAAACCTTATTATTATTATTTTAAAGGTATAATATAGAGTAAGAAACGCTCTTTTAAACGAACCCTCGTTTGTTGGACTCTGATCATCCAGTCCAGAGTTATTAATATTTAAATAAAGATAGATCTAACCATCCCCCGCCACTTTATTTTAGCAGATAGGGAAAAATGGTTCCTACAAAAAAAATCCAAAATTTACTGAAGATTACGAAGCTATTATTTATAGTATCCATTATCTAGGCAAAATTCTGTAAAAATTCTATTTTCTTATTTTCCATAGCAGTTGCGCCCTCTAGCGGCCATTTTACAAACTTGAAAATAATTCCCAGCAATTTCTCATAGCCCCATTAGTAAATAAACATTTTTTTCCGTAGGACCTACGGCTAATACTTTCCGAGATACAGCCGAGAGCTATTCTTAGCATACACCCTGTACATACATATACCGCGGTCAGTCAAGCAAAACTTAGAACAGGGACCTCTGGGACGTGGTCAAAGTTGCGAAGATAACTTAGGTAATGCAACGAATTTACTAAGGCTACTAAGGAATTGGAAAGGAAAAAAGGACACTCTTGGTTTCAGATTTAATCAAGACTGCAAAATGCAACTTAGACAAAAAAAACAAAATGGCTGTGAAAAGATCGCAATGGAATGGTCCCAAAAGCCACTTCATACAATCTAATCGATGTAGGTTTTTGATTTCTAACTAAAAATATTGTACTAAATAAAAAAACTCAAGCAAATAATAAACTTTCCGTTTATTTTAAGTAAAAACTATTAGAAAACGTTTCCTACGGTATTTATATTGCATTTCCATGTCTTTGTTCTGTTCGAACCGAGTCTAAAAAGAAAACAACCGTCTATTTCACAAACGAATGCTCGCCCGCTTTGGCGTACAGAGTCGTGAGACATTTGCATATTTATGCTGTCGGAAAGCGCACTTCGCAGAATCTCAAGACTATCTGTGATGCGAGTTTAAGGCACAGAATTTAATTTTAAGTTAATTTTAGAATTTGATTAGAATACCATAGAAATGCGAATACCGTGCTGGCAACTGTTACTTCTGGGTCGGTATTTACATGTGTGGAAGTAAATCTTATTAAGTCAAACGGCGTGTTGTTGCGGCGTTGCCGGTACGCCTTTCGAGTAAAGTAAAATCACGATTGCAAACTGCTTATTTTTAAAAGACTTTTTTTCAAGAGATAACTAGATAAAATCATTAGACATGTTTCTGAGCATCTGAAATGGAAAAGTATAAGTAAATCGTAAGTACTGACAGAGGTATTGATTGGGTCGACCGGTCAACTGCGACAAATCTGCTATAACACAACACGCTATAACTTAAGAACAACTTAGATATTGAAACTCTCTTTTTATTTTTGAAGAGCAGATCTTTTTATAATATGTTTAAATGAAAAATTCCATACGAGTTGTTTTTTTTTTTTCATTCTAAAATTTTAAACAACCCAACACTTTTATTACATATCAGTTTTCGCTTAACCATATAACTTTTTATTTATAAAAATTTTCACATGCTGTCTGCGAAATATTAAGAAAATTTAAAAAAACTACAATCAACTATTTCTACTAGATTTCGGAGGAATTTTGAATTCAGAGTTCTAATAAGCGCGAGCCCGATCGAACACCAACTCAATTCCACTTATTTTTTACAAAAAAATGCGAGTGTTTCTAACTTGCACTTAAAATTTTCAAGCTAGGGAAAATTATAACGACTCGTTAATAAATAAACAAATTAGTATCACGAGACGTAATTAAATCGTGAAGCTGAACGCATGATGTACACCTTTCCATGAGAACTTTAAGTACTGACGGGGGTACTAATTAGGTTTACTTCTGCGACAAATCCTGCTATGCCCCTTTCTCCGTCTCTCTTAGCAACGTGCACAGTTTCTCGGTTTATTTCAACGTTTGGCAACATGTTTACTGTTCTCTTTGTTCAGTACATTATAAACGCATTGTACTCTTCTTACATACGGATATATCGACCCAAGACTAACAACTGTTAGCCCTTAGTATAAGATTATTACTGCGAACTTTCTTAGTGTGAGCCGTGTAACGATAAAACAAATAAATGATAATCATAGATTGCAAGGTTATGAAAATCAAAAACCGACAAAAAATGCTTAACGTTGCAGAAGGTATATCTCCTCTAGGGTTTTCGGAACAGGGAATTCCGGTATCGCGCCATTTGGGAACCGGGATTTCCCGATTCTTTCGGTACTCAGTAATTTTTGTTCAATACACATCAAAATGCCTCTTTCAAAACGTGTTAAAATCGTGGAAATAATTTTCATTCTCTTTCAATTTAGAGCATTAGCAAATTGATCGATAAACGAACTCGTTTCGTTAAATCACATTTAAGGAAATTCTTAATATATCTTCGGTATCGTTTTTACTTGATTGAACTTGTTCGATCAGTTGTAAATATTTAATCGACTACAAAAGTAAATGCGAAATGATAGAATTCGAAGAGGAAGAAGATCGTTAAGAGATTGCTTCGTACGGTTTTTTTTACTCTGGTCCTTAGTATTCATTAATCAGGAATAAAGGATAGCTTTAAACGAAAAAATATTTATTTCTTCTGAAAAAATACTGACAATAATGGACTTTGAATAATGATTGATACCATCTCTTTAATTTAATGACTAAGATATAACGACTATACTATTACTATTTACATTATTTATTTAAAACTTAATTTGGAATGTTGGTATATGACAAAAATCAGGATTGATTGATGTATTCTTCCTGTTTCACCGGAAATGACTACAAGTTTTCATTTTTAAATGGCACCACATCATATGTCAACTTTTGACATTTTTGCATATGATTTATTAAGCGTGTCAAGCAATGAGATTTTTATCAACAACAAAGCAATGAGATTTTTGAATGTGCGGAGTGCGGTAGGCAGATAACATCACGTATCGGGCTTTTCAGCCACAGAAAAGCTCATGAAAGAAAACGCCTTGTGTGACCATTTTCTGATGCGTGTCAAATACTCGTCAGCGAGTAATGGCAGTATGTATGTATATGTATGCGGTATGAATTCAACTGACTTGATCAGTTGATTTGACTTGTAAAAACGCACCTTAATATTATACA
>NW_022145716.1:0-3343 GCF_002938485.1 Sitophilus oryzae | reverse complement strand
CAAGATTTTTATCTGTATACTTATAGGATACCTAATCGGTGATATTATAGTCTAATATGCCTAGTAAAAATATAGAATACAGAGGGATCACTGACCGTTATTAAATATAAACTTTCTTGATACAGGTTGAGCTTGTTCGGGTAGTACTTAACAGCCATATGTCCTGTCAAGTGAGCTTATTTTATTGATTTTTATCTTGAATACTAATAACATATTATAATTAGTGTACGAAGCATATACATATATAATATACACGAAACTTAAGTCTTGTAGACATTTAATACAAAATAACCTTATTATTCGCTTCCTTTTTGCAAAAATCCGAGAAACATGTAATAATAAAAAGAATAAGGTAGAAATTAGTTCCACGAACCTAAAAATAAAATGCATTAATTTTTAATAAAAGCTTACAAAAATACAAAAAAAGTGTGAGCATAACAACAAGCAGTAATTACTGTAGCGTCTGCGTTCACAATTACTAGACTGGTTACTGTTTCAGTTTAACGATTGTATTTTTTGCAATTAGCTCCTAGGAAATCTACAAAAAAAACTCAGGTTCTAACATATAAAATTTATATATAGTTTTATGTAGTTTTAAATCGTGTATATTGAAATTAGACGAAAAACTCATTACGTACTCGCACGATATAGGTTATTTAAGACACTAATCTATAAAAAAGCTATGACTAAAGAATAGGTAATCATAAAAATATATATTTTTTTACTAAACTAAAAAAGAGATCATATTCGATATCTTTTTTCATAAATACAGGGTTGCTTTTATGTATGGAAAAGGTCTATTATTAGGTAAAATATAGGAGGTTCCGCAAAAAGTTAAAGGGTTTATAAATATCTATTAGCGGGTAATAAACTTAAGTATACAGGGTCGGTATAAAGTCGTGGCACACCAAAGTTTCATTTTTATTGCATATTATTGCATATTTCGGTTCTTCCTTCAATTCTAAGCAAAAATCGAAATACACACCATGTACCTCATACCAACCGTTTCCGAGTTATTGAAAATATCACTTAGCAATTAGATTTAATTAATTTCGATATGTTCAGTTTCATTTAACTATCCCATTTTGCCGAAACTATGATACTTAATAATATTTGACATTAGTTCTCAAATTAGCATTTATAGATGTATAAAATGAGAGTATAGCAAGTCCGGAAATTACAAAAATTTCCGTTTAAGATTGCAATTCTTCAATTTATGTACATTGTGTATTACGATTATTGTTTAAAATTGAAGGAAGAATTGAAATTTGCAATAATATACCGGGGGTTTCATTTAAAAAAAAAGTTTGATGTGACACAACTTTATGACCGACCCTGTATAAAAATAAACGAAAACTTAAAAGTAATAAATCAAATGAAAAAAAAATCAATTAAAAACTATAGTTAAGTTATTATAACTTTTTTGGTATATCCATGACTTAAAAAAATATCATTAAAAATATCAAACAAATGGACAAGCAAAATTTTGCAATTAGTAGACGACATTTGTTTTTATTAGTTTTAATTATTATTGTGTGAAAACAGGAAACAATATAACCTTTTGTTTTAATAAAAATTCAGGGTACCTAGTATGTAAAAATCTTTAAAATATATAAAATATAAATGTAGCAAAAGAAAATCAAAAATATACTGGAAACATTTTTATTATTAACCAACCACCCACCAGTCTAAACAAAACATTTCAACAAAATATTTGGAGCTGCATTTCAGTGTAGAAAATATAAAAAAGCATAAAATATCAATCGTATCTTTATTTTATTTTATTGTCGATATACAGGGTGAGTATTAAAAAAAGTGCAAATATTTTTAGGGGTTTTATACTTCAAACCCAGTAACACGATTATAATTTTTTTTTCGTGATTTTTTTTGGAAAATTTGATAGACAATTTGATAGACAATAAATTTTGTATCTGATTCTCCTAAAATATACAGGGCGTTCCATTTAAATTAAAGATGTTATTGGCGTTTAAAGCTAGAAATTATTTAAAATAAATTTTTAGACGCTCTGTATAAGGTAGTATTATTTTTATTATTGCAACACAATAACTGATCAATAAATAAACTTCAGTAAATATTTAGTATTAAAAACTTTGATACACTTGGAGAAATGAAGCCTTAAAATTTTGACTGCAATTTCACAAAATTGAAAATATTTCAAAAACGGTAACATTTAAGTGTAATAAACCTTTATCAAATTTACCTTTATTTTAATTGTAGAAACTAAAAATGTAATAATATACAGGGTGTTCCATTTAAAAAAATACAACTTTGATATTTTTAACTTATTTGGGACACTCTGAATCTTGTAAAATTATTTTTAAATTGTAGCTCTAACACACCTTCACCGAACCCAAAACTTATAATTTGTAAAAATCTAATCGTTTAGCTACAATACTCCGTATCGTATGTGGTGAACAACCCTGTATAAATCATGTCAAAAAATATCATTAAAAATATCAAACAAAGTGACAAGCAAAATTTTGCAATTAGTAGACGATATTTGTTTTTATTAGTTTTAATTATTATTGTGTGAAAACAGGAAACAATATAACCTTTTGTTTTAATAAACATTCAGGGTACCTAGTATGTAAAAATCTTTAAAATATATAAAATATAAATGTAGCAAAAGAAAATCAAAAATATACTGGAAACATTTTTATTATTAACCAACCACCCACCAGTCTAAACAAAACATTTCAATAAAATATTTGGAGCTGCATTTCAGTGTAGAAAATATAAAAAATCATAAAATATCAATCGTATTTTTATTTTATTTTATTGTCGATATACAGGGTGAGTATTAAAAAAGTGCAAATATTTTTAGGGGTTTTATACTTCAAACCCAGTAACAGGATTATAATTTTTTTTTCGTGATTTTTTTTGGAAAATTTGGGATTTTTTTTAAACATTTTTGGAAGTGTTTTTAATTTTTAGTTAAAAAACTGTTAGAAGATCCTCCGCACACTTTAGCAGCCCTCGTGCATGAAGTTGAAGCAGCCTGCAATGGAAAGAGAACATCGACCACCTAGACAGACACTATCGACAACAGAAAATATCCATCTTGTTCGATAGTCAACCAGCACTAAATGTTGGTCAAAAAATTTAGAGAAACTGAATAAATTAGGCAAAGAAAATAAAGTCCTCCTACTCTGGGTGCCAGCTCACTAATGGATAGAAGACAATGGATAAGCAAACGATCTAGCTAGAAAAGGAGCAAAAATTTCACTAACTGGACCAGAATCGTTCTGCTTTCCAAGAGGAAGCCAGCTTAATGCAGAATTCAACCACAATCTCGACCACCAACCAACAACATCGACCACCT
>NW_022145715.1:0-7797 GCF_002938485.1 Sitophilus oryzae | reverse complement strand
CATACGGGACAATATTTACATTCTCAGTCGAAGAATTCTGAAGCAATCAAAAGAGGTATAGTTAAAACACTATATCATAGAGTAATCACTGTATGCAGTGATCAAGATTCTCTGAATTCTGAACTAAGTAATATTAAAGCTGATTTGCTTCAGAATGGTTACTTTGAAAAATCCCTAGAGAATATTATATCCAATTGCTAGCTCGACTCATTGGTGCGCCAGCCTGACTCATTGCTGCTCTCTTTCTCTTGACGATTCCATATGTGAAAGGAACTTCGGAGAAGATCAGACGAATAGCTAAGAAGTATAAAATTAATACTGTTTTTAAGCCTGGGATTACTCTCAGAAGTGTCCTAAAAAAACAAAACCGGAATCATCAAACCAAGAGAAAGATTGCACCTACCAGGTACCTTGCGATTGCGGTGAGTCCTATATTGGAAAGACAAAACGTCCTCTATGTACGACTTGACGAACATAAAAAAAACATACTTAAAGCGGTGTAACAATGAAATCGAGCATTGCAGATCGTGTGTGATCCAAGCACCACAACATAAAATAGTCGGAAGCCCGGGTTGTCCACAAAGAACACAAGGAAAAAGTGCAAATTTAAAGAGGCCGTATTCATTTCTAACAATAACAAGAGCTTTAGCAATCTAAGTATGGAAATTTATACAATATAACCTAATACTCATAAAACGCTCCAATGCAGGTGTACTTAATGGAGATATAAGCTCAGTAGTTTTAGGATTTAGTGGATAACGTGGATACTTCTGACCGAAAAGTTGTAGAAGCAAAATAAATAAAGACTATGGAAGTCCGAAATTCTTTTAGTTTTAAATAAATTGACATACGTGTTGTTAATTAATTATCTTATCTACATCAGTAGATAATACATAGTAGAAAAGTAAAACTCTTTTAAGACTTCATAGTAGAAAAGTAAAACTCTTTAAAGATAATGGTCTTTAGTAGGAGAAATATTCCACCACCCAGCATACGAGTATACGGACAATGCGTAGAAACGGTAAATAAGTTCAAATACATGGGATCCTGGCTGAAATGTGGATATACAGAAGACTCTTAAAAATGCCCTGGACAGATCATGTACTCAATGAAGAGGTTCTTGGGAGGCTTAACAAGGAAAGGGAATTACTGACAAATATAAAAAAACGAAAGACACCTGGGGCATGACATGGATGCGCAATAGTAGAGCAAAGCTTCTGAAGTTAATTATAGAAGGAAAGGTAGAAGTCAGAAGAGGACTTGGAAGACGCAAGCACTCTTGGTTGAAAAACTTACGAGACTGGACTGGACTGAACTCACACGAACTGTTTCGAGC
The DNA here is from genome assembly GCF_002938485.1 of Sitophilus oryzae. Lineage (NCBI taxonomy): Eukaryota > Metazoa > Arthropoda > Insecta > Coleoptera > Curculionidae > Sitophilus > Sitophilus oryzae. Next base: position 6,461 of record NW_022145715.1, on the reverse strand, counting down.
TGCACAGGATGTGTTTCGCCGCGATTGTTGCCAACCTTCATTAGAAGATGGTACTATAAGAAGAAGATAACTCTTTTAATTGCATCTTGTCATTTTATAATAATTTTTGGATTCTATTTTAATCTCTCAGACAAAAATGAGATATTATTATCCAACGCTAATTTAAGTTTTAATTCACGAGAAAAAAATCTCTCTAATTTTGCTTAATTGTGTAAACTGTAATCAGCTTTCATAATGTTATCAGCATTAATGCTATCCTAGCGCACATCTCGCCAGTTTAAGTTTCCAAAAATCCTTTCAAACTAAAGACAAAGAAATATATTTTTCCTCGCAATTTAAACTTCACTTTACACTGTTTCCTTTGTCGTTGTTAAAAATCGAAAAAAAATATACACACTAGAGATAAAAACTTCGACTTATATAATGGAAGTTTGCAGTTTCGCCTAAAGAGAAGTTTTCTTTAATATTGTAAATTGTTTGGTATAAAGAGCGCTGTCACAAACTTGACTAGACATTGAAAGCAACTTTCCGGAAACTTCATGGTGCACTCTATCCGGTACGTGCGCAACAGTGTTTTATCAAGATGAGAAATATTAAAAATATTTTTAAAATCAAACGTCGTACAATCCGAAGTAGTTTAAGAAGTGAGTTTGAAAACTAAATAATGTTTCGGATAAGGAAAGAATACTAAAAACGTCGAATATGGAAGTCGCTTTGTCTTTATTGTTTTTAAGATTTTATATAAGAAGAGTTTGTTGTGAAAATAATATTTATATAGTTTATCCGACTATCAATCAGCGCTACGTCATCATCGTTTTTAAATTAAGCGAGTTCCGTGTTTATTAATTTTATGCAAGTATGTTAAGAGTCCATTTTACTAGTCCGAAAAAGTAGCAAAATAAGCGTTCAGCATTACAAGGCAGGATCGGGCTAAGCCTTAGGCAGATTTCTGAAATATAATATACAGGGTGTTTCAAAACAAATGCGAAAAACTTCAGGGGGTGATTCCTTGTTCAAAATAAAGGGTAGTTTGCTTTATAAACGTTGGGTCAAAAGTCAACCATTAGGAAGATATCGCGGTACAAAGATTGCGGAAAAATAATGTTATTATTTTTCATCTTGGAAACGAAAAGAGATAGACTAATGAAATTTTATGGAAGCATTACTGTTACGAAAACACACTTTCTGGTAATTTTTTAACTTTTTTAAAATGAGTGGAAGGGGTTGAAATAAACTACCCCTATGATTTTTGTTAACGAAATTTAAAGAAAAATCTTATCAAACACATGCAAAAAAATTAATTTGGATAGTTTAGTTTGCTTAGAAACTTTTTTATCTCTTGTATTTTTTTGACAAAACTCACCGATTTGAAATTAAAAAATAAAATGTAAAGCATTACATGTCAGGACAAAAAACATTTTTAGATCTACCTCTATCATTCTTGTTAACGAAATTTAAAAAAAAATCTTATCAAACATATGCAGAAAAATGAATTTGGATAGCTCAGTTTGTTTAGAAACTTTTTTATCTCTTGTGTTTTTTTGATAAAACTCACCGATTTGAAATTAAAAAATAAGATGTAAAGCATTATATTATGTCAGGACAAAAAACATTTTTAGATTAAGAATCTAGTGATAATAACGATAATAATAATCATCTAGATAATAACGTATTGCAGTAGAGTAATGTCAAATAAAATAATATTAAACATGCCTAAAAGTAACAGCGGCCGACTAGATTTTTTCCTAAAAAAATTACAGCAGCCCACTAGATTCTTTATCAGAAAATGTTTTTGTCCTGACATGTAATGCTTACATTCTTTATTTTTTAATTTCAAATCGGTGAGTTTTGTCAAAAAAAAAATACAAGAGATAAAAAGTTTCTAAGCAAACCAACTATATCCAAATTAATTTTTTGCATGTGTTTGATAATATTTTTCTTTAAATTTCGTTAACAAAAATCATAAGTAGTTTATTTCAACCCCTTCCACTCATTTTAAAAAAGTGAAAAATTACCAGAAGGTGTGTTTTCGTAACAGTAATGCTTCCATAAAATTTCATTAGTCTATCTCTTTTCGTTTTCAAGATAAAAATAAAAACATTATTTTTCCGCCATCTTTGTACCTCGCGATATTCCCTCTAATGGTTGACTTCTTTGATCCCAACGTTTATGAAGCAAACTAGCCTTTATTTTAAACAAGGAATCACCCCCTGAAGTTTTTCGCATTTGTTTTGAAACACCCTGTATATAATATTTCCTTCGGCCACAGACCCGCTTTACCCGACCCCTGAGAGCGACTCGAAAGTACAGCAGTCCGGAAGAGTAGCAAAACAAGCGTTCGGCATTTAACGTTTTATGTAAAACTGGCATTTTTACACAAATGAAGAAGGAAACTAAAGATAAATGATTATACTATATCCTTATTGTAGCACATTTTTATACAACATCTTTATTTTTAAGATTTCGATGGTCAAACATCAACAAAATATTCCTTATGTTTGAACTAAATTTTCTCGAAAATAAAGACAGAATTTACAATTCCGTTACAATACGGAAATAGATTGAAGTTTTGTGATTACAGTGATGAGTGGCAAATGCTGAAGCTCTGCAAACCTTAACCAACCCTTAATCAAATCACGTGTGTTTGGAATTTTGGGTGTGTCTTAACACGACAAGATCGGGCTAAGCCTTATAGTACGAGAGCTAGCAACGTCGGGAAAACAAGTATTTTAAGACGTCTGGCTCTTTGATATATTTTTATTATGCTCTCTGGAACAGCGTCCACGTCGTATGGTTGCTGATGCACGTTGCGTTCACTACTGCGCGTCCAAAGAAGATCCTCAATTTTTTACTTAGCGGTTTAAATTCTAGTATTGAATAAAAACCGAGCAAGTCTCAATTAGCTCGGCGCGTAGAGCTTTCGCCTATGAAGCGAAGGTCAGTGGTTCGATACTGGCTGGGGTGCAACTTTTTTATTTTATTTTCGTTTATATTTTGATAGTTAAAGTAATAAATATTTAAGTAGACACTAATATTAAATAAAAATATTTAATTCAATTACAATAATTAGATTGTAATGATCTAAACATAATGTCTTAAAATAAAACTAAAAATGTTAGCCGTAATTTTTTGCCTCATTCATAAACATATTTAATTCTTTTATAATTTTATTTTACAGATTTAAACATAATATATAAAAAGTAACATTTTAATACTTTATTAACGTAGTTTCTGCCTGTCTTTCTTCAAAATATTTTTTTCATCTGTTGTTTATTATTTTAATAATCATTTTAATAATACTTTTTTTAACAGATTGTTATCTAAAAGCTACACAAGTTTATTTTCAGTTCAGTTTGTTAAGATAACGATGGAAAACAAAATTATCTGGTTAAATTGAATAAAATAAAATAGTAATACTTTTTAAACAAGATTGATTAATGTTAATGTGTAGAAAATGCGCAAATCTATGGGTAGAATATTTAATTACATAAATAAACTAGCAAAGCCATGTGAAAAAAAATTCCACATCATTGTATCTCCACTCATAAACGAGAAATCCCAAAAAAACGCACGAAAATGAGACACCCTGTACCCATGTGATGCGCAGTAGTGAACGCAACCTACCGGCGCGGCAGCCAAACCATCCTAAACCTATCTAATAATTAATTACCACAATAATCCTTCAAAACAAATGAAAGTATCAAATTCTACTTATGTACACTACGGATCATAAACACATAAACGCCATCCATTCTGGTGAATAAAAAAAAATATTTAATACTTTACTATCAGAATATAAACAAAAAAAAATAAAAAGTTGCACCCCAGCCGGTATCGAACCACTGACCTTTGCTTCATAGGCGAAAGCTCTACGCGCCCAGCTAATGGAGACTTACTCGGTTTTTATTCAACACTATAATTTAAAGCGCTAAGTAAAAAATATAGGATCTTCTTTGGATGCGCAGTAGTGAACGCAATGTGTATCGGCAGCCAGACGGCCTGCACGCTGTTCCAGAGAGCATAATAAAAGATATATCAAAGAGCCAGACGTCTTAAAATACTTTCTCGAAAACGTTGCTAGCTCTTAGACTATTAGGTAGATTTCTGAAATATAATATATATTTCCTTCGGCCACACACCCGCTTTATCCGACCCCTGAGAGCGACCCGAAAGTACAGCGTAATAGCCTCTTAAGTCTTTATTCATTTTGATTGTGTTTCAGTTCATAATTTTTCGAGCATTCAGTTTGTTCCAGCTAAATCATAGTTATTTCAAAAATAAACTCATAAAATTAATGAGAGTTTTTCCATAAAATATAATGTTTGATACTCCATACGTTCAGAGTGCTCCAAAAAATTAAATTATTGATTTTACTTTCAAAAGATTAAAATTGATCTAATGCACTTTTGTATGAACGAATATGTGTGCAAGTAACTGTGAATAGTAAGTGGTGAATTCCCTGTAAGATATTCTATTTCATTCCCAGAAATATAAATTGTTATTTTTGAAGTGAATTTTCTTTTTGTGCGTTAGGAGTAAAAATTGAAGTTCGTGACAAATGAGCTAGCGTCAGGAAAAGTGACAACGGCAGTGTTGCCACAGCTACCCCATCCGGGGTAGATTTACCCTTTTGTGAAACAATTTAACTCGCTCTGGATAACGATCTGTGCCATACGCGGCTAAAAAATCACTATAATAAACTTGAGACTGTACCTGTGTACTAACATCCTCTAGTTATGTGCTAGGAAGCAAAATTTTTATGCATATTATCATCGATAGGTTTGTAGCTTCTGAATAACGGTCTAGGTAAGCATCTAGCGCAATTACCAGAATTAGAATTAGAATTTTTAGGGTTAGTAACTCGCTTTTTCATTGGAGGACACTGTCATATTTATTTCGAACCAATAATCAAAGAGAATATTCGTATATTTTAACAAAATTACTGTAAACCATTATGTTGGTTATTAATAAGCTGAAAATGAGCTTCAAATTATGATATCAAGATTAAAAAGTGATAGAACGTTTCCAGACACAAATATATTTCCAAAAACATATTTTTCTCGAATGTTGAAACTACACCATTTAATAGTATATTATTGAACTAGCAATTTATGCTAGCCATGATTCACGCAGGGTGACGTTTGCGTCACCAGCCGTAGGCATGGCCGAGGGGCGCAAGTCACCCGAGTGAATAATGGCTATAAATTGCGAATTGAATACTATACTTTCTCCACGGCCATTATAATAATTATGAGGGGTGTTTGAATTTGTATTTTTAATGTTAATCTTACTATTAATTATTGTATTCATGTTTTAGGGGAAAATGTCACGACCTACTTAAAATTTCAAAAGTCAAAATTAACTAAAAGATAATAAAAACGTCAATATCATCAGTTGCTATACATCGAGAGTCGCAGTCATCTCGAACTATTTTATTTTCAAATATTTGGGAAGTTTATTATTAGATGTGTTTTACGACATACCTGTATATTAGTAATTTTTTCTACCACCTTTAGTAAAATTAATTTGTTGAAAAATGATAGATCGTACCACCAGCAGCTGACTTTTTGTTGTTTTGTGTAACTAAAGTTGGTAATTTGTGTTTATTTATCGTTATATATGTATTTGAATTATATTTATGCTGCTTCAAGTTTTTTGCAATAAAACATACTACTATAAATTGGAGTACCAGCATCTGACTTTTTGTTGTTTTTTGTAACTAAAGTTAGTAATTTGTGTTTTTTGTTTAAAGTTATACAGGGTGTTTCAAAACAAATGCGGAAAACTTCAGGGGGCGATTCCTTGTTCAAAATAAAGGGTAGTTTGCTTCATAAACGTTGGGTCAAAAGTCAACCATTAGGGAGATATCGCGGTACAAAGATGGCGGAAAAATAATGTTTATATTTTTTTATCTTGAAAACGAAAAGAGATAGACTAATGAAATGTTATGGGAGCATTACTGTTATGAAAACACACTTTCTGGTAATTTTTTCACTTTTTTAAAATGAGTGGAAGGGGTTGAAATACACTACCCCTATCATTCTTGTTAACGAAATTTAAAGAAAAAAAATAATTTAGATAGCATAGTTTGTTTAGAAACTTTTTTATCTCTTGTGTTTTTTTGATAAAACTTGCCGATTTGAAATTAAAAAATTAAATGGAAAGCATTACATGTCAGGATAAAAAACATTTTTAGATAAAAAATCTAGTGATAATAACGATAATAATAAGAATCTAGATAATAACGTATTGCAGTAGAGTAATATCAATAAAATAATATTAGAAACATCCCCTAAAAAGTGGCAGCGGCCGACTAGATTTTTTCTAAAAAAATTAGAGCAGCCCACTAGACATCATTATCTAAAAATGTCTTTTGTCCTGACATGGGTAATGCTTTACATTTTATTTTTTAATTTCAAATAGGTGAGTTTTATCAAAAAAACACAAGAGATAAAAAAGTT
>NW_022145714.1:0-28702 GCF_002938485.1 Sitophilus oryzae | reverse complement strand
AAGAAACTATGTTATAGAGAAAATAAATAACTAGCAGCATCATTATCATAGAAAATTATCAATGTAAGATGTTACTTGTTCAGCAAAAAAATGGCAGTAAACTTGCTGTTTGACCGAAAATGACGACCACTTTTGATTTTTAGATGACACCCTCGGTATTTTTTTAAATTTTATTCGATAGAATATAACTGGATAGAATGACATATCATATATCACCCCATATTACAATTATTTGAAATTGTAATGCGGCTCATAACGATAATTTGACTCGAAATACCAAGTGTGTGGTATCAAATTATTCGTAAAAAATACTTTTTCCAAATATGCTAATGAGCCACCCTTGTTCCATTTGAAAAAAAAAATAGATATGTGTAAAAATACGATTGAACAAGATTGTACGAGGACAAGACACGAAAAACATTAGTCGATGAAATCTATTTTCCAAGGTCCCTTGATTAAAAATTAGTGTTTTTAACACAGCCATGGCACTCTAGATTGAAATTTAAAATACGATTTTTTTAAAGCGAAAATGTCAAGAGTTGACCTATTATGATAAGTCATTCTAATCAGAGTGTCATTTTCTATCGAATAAATATAAAAAAATATACCGAGGATGCCATTCAGGGGTAAATCTATAAAAATATCTAATAGTTTTCGAGATAAAAAATAAAACATGTGTAAAAATTGACGAAAGCCTTGACGAAAAAAAATGCATATTGAAAGATAAAATTTGCTTTATAGATTAAGGAAAGTCGACATATTCGATCTGTCTAAATTAACTGATTGTATATCAAACAGGGAGGTCAGAAAAAAAATTCCGATTATTATAAAATTGTTAAAATTATTGTTATCTTAAATTCAAGCATATGTATATTATTTAAAAAATCGAAACCCAAATAAAATTGCTTTTCAACGATATATCATGTTCCTATACCTAAACCTTCTGTTTTTTTCAGTAAAGCCATTTAAAAGATAATAATCCTATTATATTGTTTCGTTTAAAGAAAATCGTTACCATGACAGATATTCAAACTTTATAAGTATCAATTAGACTTTACGTGCTAAATTTCTAAAATTGTCATGGTAACGAAATTCTTGACTTTCTTTAACTTATAACCTTTGTTATAACCCGAATTTCAATTTTAAAATTGTTTAATTCACAATTTTACCAATGCTTATTCACGATCATGATTTTGTCAATTTTGCACATGTTTTATTTATTATCTCAAAAACTATTAGAGATAGGTATAGGTTAGTATAATAGAAAAATCATGAGATTTTAAAGTAGTTTCCACAAATGTAATAATATACTGGGTGTTCCATTTAAAATAAGAAAGATGCTAGCACTTTTCGAATGATACCGCAACACTGTAAAGCTGAAAATATTTTACAAAGATGGAGCAGGTGCCTTTGTGTAAAAATTAAATTTTCAAAAAAATTCTGGCACCGGTTCTTCATAAATGTCTAACGTCCCATCGCCGGAAATCACCTTATAGAAAGATCAGAATAAAGTATCAACAGGAGACAACACAACGTAACGTATCAAAGAACATGAATTTGGAAAATGCAAATAATTTGCATAAAAAAACACAAAAATTTGATTATCAAATTAGAAAAAGCAATTATGTAGAATGTAACACTTAATACAGATCCACTCATTTTTATCAAACACCCTTTTGTCTTCCACTATTAGATCGTTAAGTACTACAGCAAGAGATACCACTTCAACCACCAAGCCAGTACCATCATCACCAATCTCAACCTTCTTCCTCATCGTCATCACGACAAATCCTTCTTTCTCGCGAAACCCGACATTTCTTACGAATCTCTTACGTTGGCTCGGTGGTACCGCTACTTCTTCAGTACGACTGGAGTCCTGACCGCGTTCGCACCAGTACCATCACAATCTGCGTAGGTACCGACTACGTACGTGCCGTTCGTTCTTCGGGCCCGTTATGTACCGCGTGTGATACCGGCTCGTCGCGCTTGTGGAAGAAGCTAGTAGTACTTGCTGACGTTGAACCCGTGGACGTACCTACGGTAGCAGGATTCGAGCGTTGATTTTTCGGTTTATTCGGATTCGATTTTGATTCTATGGTGATTAGTTGTGTCGGAGAGGGTTTGGAGTTGACATGGGACATTATATGGGGGACATTGTCTGATGTTGACGTTTGAGTTGTTCAAAAGTAAGTGAGTTGTGCAACGGTTTATTGATCTATGTTTATAAACACACATAAAATTGGTAGAGTAAATATAAAGTTATAAGTAATATTGATTTATAATCATTTGAAAGATCGTTCAATAAAAATATAAGTCTGTCCAAACGATAAAATCCTTGACAGTGATAGATGTGTCTGTCGTTTTAATTTCAATGTAATTTATTTTTTTTCGCAAAGAATTAAGTTGGTACAATTGAATACCTATATTTAAAATTTGAGTGACAAGTGATTACTTCAAAATATTGTGACAAAAAACTGTATAAAACTGAAAAAAATCTAATCGACTTATTTAATTTAAAAAAAATACGTTTGTGTACAAGTAAAATATATGTGTGCAAAACAAACAAGGATGTATTTTAAACAAAACACCACGTACCAAAAAAATATAAAAAAGAACTATTTCTTACTTTCAAACTTCAAGAAACTTCCTGCATTTATTATTATATTTATCAATATAACTTTTGTGCAAATAAAAAACATTAATATTGCACAGTAATAAATAAAACACAACATAAATAAAACAAAATATTTTATTAATAATAACACTTACTGAATTTTATACTTTAAAAGCTGATCAATTAACTTTAATCTTAATTTTTTAAACAAGTACCTTTTGACATTGTTTCTACTGTACTAAAATCTATTATTTACCTATTGTGTGATGTTATTTTACAGGTACTTCAGTTTTTAGTACCATATATAAGATGGTATACAAACTTTAGTGATGGTAATTTTATTTATGTATAAAACTCTCTGTCTGGGCACCGAATATTAACTATAAACTGTGCTGTGGGTCTACAGTTAAGTTAAACACACAACTAATAACACGAATCAAAATGCAAAAGCAATTCACAAATTGGTATTTGACTTAATTTGATACAAAATTATAACCTATAATTTGGCAAGAGTTTGACAAGCCCCAAAAATCTTAAGTCAGGTTCATACGCATATGCGTACGTATATCGTTCATCGTTGCGTCAATCCAATAATATTCAAAATATGATCTGTCATCTTTGAAATAAACCAATAAAACTGGCTAAAAACAACAAAAAACTACACACGACGGATTTATATATAAACCCCATAGTTAACTTAAAAAATATTAGAAACTTTTTTTAGTGAAACAAATAGATTGGCATGGACGTCATCTGCTTATTTTCTGTCATCGTCTGTCGAAATCTTACCTGAGAAAAAAAAACAGAGTAACTTCCAAACAACAAATTCATATTTTTCTTATACACATACCTACTTCATAAATTAGTAAACCAGAGTAACAAAGATTTTGATAGATTAGTAAGTAATATTACTAAAATTAATATCGCAAATAAATATCATTATTTATACATCTTCTATTATCATAAAATAAAATTATAAAGTTTGTTATAATTATAGTCTTACACATTACTTGAAATTAATTTTCGTTAAATTTCTGTTATGCATATTAAAAATTTGAGTTCATCTAATATTTCTAGGCTAAACACAAAATTCACAAGAAAATAAATCGCAGCAGTCGATTATTCTTTATTATCAGGTTTATGTACAACAAAAAGCTTTATCTTAGAGTTGTATACCAATTTTTTTCTCACAATGCCAAATAAATTATTAAGTCCCTGTTTAGGCCGACAGTACTTATGAATTGATTGATAAAATATAATATCTACAGAAAAGATAAATAACACTATCTCCACCGGTAATACCAAAAAATGTATCTTCAATCATATTTTATTTATATGATCCAGATTTTAGTTGGGGCTTGGACCTTTTGGTTTTACAACAGCAAAATAAAACACTAATTCACGACAATACACCAAAACACTTTACTATTGCATTGGACAGGCGTTTCTCTAACCATAGAATTTAGAGTGAAAAAGAGGGGGAGTTAACCACCGCGACCTTAAAGATCAATTGTGTCCCCCTTTCTTGAGTTATAGCTCATAATACAGTCTATAACTCATCATACATGGGAATCTTCTTGTTTTAAGGAAGACAGGGTATTTCCCATCCTCCTCAGAAAACAGAGGTTTATCCTACGAGGAGTGGGCATCTACTTCTTACGAGGAAATTTATGAAAACCTGGACACAAAAGCAGCACGTGGAAATAAATTACTACTTGGCCCAGTTTCTTAGCGGCTCTGGTTATTTTCTGTCATATCTAGAAAAAATGAGAAAGGTATCATCACCAGTATGCCTTTACTGCGAAGGTTATATCGACGCAGAACATACGTTTTTTACATACGACAGCTCAAGGCGGAACTCAAGAACTTGGAAGATTCCATCCGCAACCTGGAATGGAAATCTTGCAATGGTCTAGGACACTCGAAGAAGTTTCTGAGGGCTTATGATCAAGAAAAGAGTCACAGGAGTCGTGTGGCCTGGGGTCTGAGGTAAGATACGAGCGAGTCGGTTGCGAGTGTGGGCAGGCGGGGGGGTTTTTGAAACGCACAGGGCGTGGTCTCGCCTCAGATGGAAGCACTCTTCAAGTAGATTGATAACTGATAGAAGAAACGGGCGAATTGAGATTCTGTGGGAAGATGTGAAAGTACAGTACACCCCCTCACTGGAGTGCGCCGAGACGACCAACTATTCGTGCCATTGAATTTTGGGTAACGACTGATTATTGGACGATTGGAGAACTAAGCCTCTATAAAACTTGTCCCCAGTTACTGGACCTTTTTGTCAAAGCCCTGGGACTGTATGATGAGTTTATGAGTTCAATGAAAGGGGGACACATTGGATCTGTAAGGTCGAAGTGATTAACCCTCCCACTCATTCTATCTATGAATTCTTACATACACAGGTGGAACATATCCAGGAAAGGAATCGTCGAGGAAGAAGTGGAGTGAGAATATGCAGCCAAGATGCTAACGAAAACTGGAGAATCTGCGCATATCAATGGTATTGTTGGGATAAAAATTACTGGTAGGTACAAAAAAGAAAGAGGACAAACAACAAGGAGGTGATTAATAAGTGGTATTATATTAATATTATTAATATATATTAAGAGAGCCCAACGAGCTTTAGTTACTGGGATAATCTCAGGTACGTACTTAACATTCTGTGAGTTTTGGCTAATTTGGCTTCTCTCTATAATACTTGGACTGCACACACAAAGTGCCGACGCGCGTGTCGCTCAGGGTGGGTTGGCGTGAGCGAGGCCGCAGGCCTCGGCTATAGGTCATGTGACTAACAAGTGCTAGTTTCCCGAGACACTGTTAAATGCTTACTTTAACTAAGTAAAAATAAAAAAAGTAAGTTTCTAATATTTTTTGAGTAATTATTATAACTTAATCAATACAACAAACAACGCTTTATTGTACAAAATGCCAAAACAGCTTCATCGAAAGCACTACTACAAACAACAATCACAAAAAATACCCAACCCAAATACCAATACAATATACATGTGTAGAATTCAAAAAAAAAAATTAAGTATTAAAATTACAAAAAGAATAATATTTTTTTTTTTTTTTTTATTTTTTTATAGATAATAGATTATAGATTTTTAAGTTAATAAATATACCGAGGATATAATTTAAAAACCAAAAAAAAAAAATATTTCAAAATTTTTAATTTAAATAATTCAAATTGTTCATAATAACATCAACAAAAAAGTCGTTTTACTGCATATGAGGGCTCTCTCCATGTTAGGTATGATTTTAGTGCTTTGTGAAATGCGGGAGAGAATGAAAGCGACTTGATATTCAAAGGCAGATGATTGTACATTATTTTGGCATTGTACCTATTGAACCTTTAACTAGTTTTGAGCTCGGGGTTGGCAGATAAAGATCGTGCTCCTAAGCGGATAGTTGTGAGAAGGCCTTTCGGGAATAGCAGATATGTGCTTGCGGATTAAGCAACGGATTTCATAAATGGAATAAAGAAGGAAGAGTCAGATTTTTAAAATTTTTAAAAAATTCTGGGCAGTGAGTTTCTACTGTTAATTGCCAATAAGTATCCAATTCTGCTCCTCGTTTTGAAGTTTTTTGAGAAATACGATCAAGTTTGTCGCGTTCATGCAGTACCTCAAATGGATAGGAGCATTAAATGAAGATGCGACTTCAAAAAGGGCATCAAGACCTATTCTAGAGGTTGATTGAGTTAAGTTTCCTTAGATAACTTTTTCTCTTAAAGCGCAACAACAGGCAGCGTTTAATTTCTTTGATAAAGCTTCGATGTGAAAGTCCCATTGTAACGAATTGTCTACAACAAGTTCTAGGAATTTCACAGAAGTCCAAAAACGTCAATTGGTTTTATTAAGTACACATGAGCCCTGAAACTAGTTCTGAGCTCGGGTTGGCAGATGCTATCGTGCTCCGCATTCCAAAGTGGATAGTTGTGAGAAGGCCTTTCCGGAATAGAGAAGATGTGGTTGCGGATTAACCAAACGGATTCAAAAATGAATAAGGGAGGAAGAGTCACATTTTGAAATTTTAAAGAAATTTGGCAGTGGAAATTTCCCCATCTGCTTGCCCAGTCCCAATAAAATATCGAACTGTGTCTGAAAACACGATCAAATTTTTTTGCGCAGCAAGTACCTCAGAATGGAAGGGCATAATGAAGATGTGACTCAAAAGGGCATAATAGGCTATTCAAGAGGTTGATAAGTTAAGATCCTTAAAAACAGATCTTAACGCAAAACAGGCAGCGCTTAGTTTCTTTTATAGAGCTTTGATGTGAAAGTCCCATTTTAACGAGTTGTCTACAACAAGTCCTAAGAACTTCACAGAGTCCAAGACGTCAATAGTGGTGTTATTAAGTACAAAAGGTTGCATAGTACTTTTATATGACAAAACTTTAGTTTTTGATAGGTTGAGGCATAGGAGATTAGAATCTATTAATGGGTAGTAAGTATTTTATATTTAAGGAGAAAAGATAGAAACCTTTTTTTAACCAATCTTTCAATGATCTTAGATAATGTGGGCAGGAGTGCAATTGGGCGATAGTTCGAAGCTCCATCTTTATCACCTTCTTTATACAGAGGAATAATTATTGCTGTCTTAAGGCAGTTTGTAAAAACTCCTTTTTGGAATGAATTTAATTAAAATAGTAAGATGGTTTAATGTGCATTCATGAAGTTCAGAGAACATTTTGAGAATAAGCCTATCAGTCCCAGATGAGGATTTGTTTTTAATATTAATTGTACTGCAGAGCTCATCTAATGCTACGGGCATGAAGAAGAAACTGTGTAAATTCTCATTTGCTTTAGGGAGATATGAAAGTGAATCATGGGAAGGAGTTATGGTGTTCACTAAATTTTTAGCCACATTAACAAAGTAAGTGTTTAAATCTTCAGGTGAATTAAAGACTATGTCGGACGAAGAAGTCTTATTCTTTAAGTCATTTACAATAGCCCAAGTCTTCTTAACTACATTACCGGCTTTGGCTAGCCTCGCATTATAATAATGGTCCTTGGCAGCTTTTATAGTCTCACGATAAACCTTTCTATAAAGTTTCAAGTAATTATAAAAGAAGACGCTGTCCGTGAATTTCTTAAGGTGAGCTAATGAGCGCATGTTCTTTGCAGATATACGTAAGCCTGTAGTAGACCAGTATACCCTTATTACTTTTTGATAGGCCTAAGAGGAAACGCCTTGTACGCCACATTAGACAAGGTATTCATAAATCTAGAAAATTCGGAATCGACGTCAGCCGAGTGGACAACCCACTCAGTTGTTAGACAGAGGTGGTGAAAATTTAGAAAATTTTTCATCCGGAAAAATACGGCCCAATTTGCGCGATGTATTTTTGCATTTTGATTTTGGCAAAAACTTTGTCAATACTGCCTCTATCTAAATCTAAAAAATAACATCGCTAATCTAAAAAAAACAAATATTTAATCTGTTAATTTTAAGCAAATTTTTTTTTTTTTTTTTTTTTTATTAAAAACACAAATTTCCAGAGACTTTTACTGTAACATAAATTTGCCTAACTGTCAAAAAACTTTTCCCGTCATCGGAAACAATAAGATATTTAAAAATGAACGAGAAAAAAGTATTATAAAAAAACACTATTTTTTTTTTTTTTTAAAATTTTTTATAAATACAGTTTTTAAATTCAATTCATTTTGTGGTGATGATCTTGTTACAGGCGATTGATCTCAACAAGAGAGTAACTTTACTTTTTTTAGTTCAGTTAGCGGAACTGTTATTTTAGTTTATTATTAGAGTTATTTGTGTGTGAACCATGCAGTTTTTATAGTTTTCTAAGCATTATTTTAATAAAAGATATGTGTCTGTTTAATAAGACTTTTTGTGGTTTCAAATTTTGTTCATTACCCATTATTGTTCGCGGTTACTGACTTTAAAGTCTCTATATTTATTGTGTTGATGATGTTTTTAAGTCATTAACAGCACGTATTTCAGTACCTTGGGGATATACAACCTTAGAAAAAAAAAAATGTTTAGAAACAAAAAGACATGCAAGTATCAATCTAAGCTTCATTCAGAACACTAACAATTAGTGGAATATATTAGGGGTCTCAATTAGCGTAGAAGTTTATTCCTCTAATTTTAATGTAAGCATTGAGAATTTCAAAATTAGTGGCAAGAGTGAAATTTCAATTAGTGGAAAAGTTAAAAAAAAAAAAAAAAAAAAACTTTTTAACTTTTCCACTAATAATACTGCAAAATTTGCAAGTAATGTCATTTTGGTGAAAAATGGTATAATACAATTTGATAGACAATTACATTGTGCATCTGATTCACGTAAAATATATAGGGTGTTCCATTTAAATTAAACAAGTTATTGCCGTTTATAGCTAGTAATTATTTAATATAAATTTTTGGACACTCTGTATAAGGTAGTAAAATTTTTATTAAAAACACAATATCTGATCAATAAGTAACCTTCAGTAAATATTTAGTATTAAAAACTTTGATACCTTGAGAAATAAAGCCTTAATTTTTTACTGCAATTTCATAACATTGAAAATATTTCAAAACGATAAGGTTTAAGTATGATAAACCAAATCAATTTACCTTTATTTCAACCTGTAGAATCTAAAATAGAATAATATACAAGGTACCATATATACCATTTAAAAAAATACAAATCAAAAAAAAAAATATTTTTTGTACTTATTTGGGACACTCTGTATCTTGTAAAATATTTTTAAATTGTAGCCTCTAATACACCTTTAACGAACCCAAAAATTGGCGAATCTTTGATAAAATGTAATCGTTTAGCTATAAAATTCCGTGTCGTATGTGGTGAACAACCCTGTATAAAAAGGAGTTAAAAATATTGTAGTGCCAAATGGTTTCATCATACATTTTACAATACAGATAAAAATCTATATATTACATTATATATTAAATCTATATAATCTATAGGTACATTATTTTTCCAGAGTAAAAGTAACTTAATATTAAAAAAATAGAAGTATTAATTACAATAACAATTACAATGATGATGATAACAATACACAATATATATTAACTTACAATTCCATACATGCGAGGCGTTTTGGAAAAAAATAAGAAGGATAAAAAAACAATATAACATACGAACATCTTCCAAAACACAAAATACACTTTTAGATCCATTTTATGTCACATACCTACTAAACCAATGAATACAGAACAACAAACAAAAATGTATTATGTTAAAACAAAAAATACCATGTGAATGCGATAAATTTTACATTGGTGAAACATCTAGACCCTAATTAAAAGAACATAAAGATTATTTAATATGGAGATTTTCACAAATCTAAGATTTGTCAGCATTCATGGGACACAGAACACAGGGCACAGAATAAATTTTAATAACGCCCAAATTATAATGAAAGAAGCGATAGCCTCTAAAAAAGAAAAATAAATGAGGCTTTTTAATACAATCTAATAAAATAAATGTATTGCTCATCAGATGTTAGTAATGTATGGCAATCGCTTCTTTGATTTTAAAGAACAATAGATAGAACAAGATAAATAAACATAACATACCTAAAAATTAAAAATGATCATACAGAAAGTTTGGGGCGTTTTGGTTTTACCTTACTAAGTAATTGTTATCAGGTAGTAATTGTTAATTTTGAAGTTCAACTTGGATATAATGTCATTTTAACAAAACGTCAACGGTTTTTGTAGACGTAACTTTTTTAAAAAACTAAAGTGTTCTCGAATAGTTGAATTTAAATATTTTAAATAGTTTTTTTTCCTTATTCTTTGTATTTTTTTGCTTCCGACGACGGAAAGAGATAAACTTTCCGAAACGTTAAGTATTTTTTTGTTCGTTAGGCAAATTTGTATATAACTTCTGACAAGTAGTTTCCGTTTGGATTAACGCCAGAAGTGTTTACAAAAAATAACTATTTTATTTTGTAGATTTTCTTGCAGTGGCGAAATACCCATATAGGATTTTTTGGAGAGTACGTAGGTAATTGACAGAATTTAATTTTAAATAAACAATGTCTTCACAAAGTACTACCTCATATGTCGCAATAAAGATCTAAAATCACAAATCCAGTAAAAAAACATTAATTGCAACAATGAAGATCGAAAGTTCAGAAATAATAATAAACAGCGATGATTTACCGGTATCAAATTTGGAAAAGTGTGATTTAGTTTCAAAAAGTCAGTAGAAAAAGAAACAAAATATGTCCCTTTTTTCACAATAAAAACTGAAAATTTTGAACGCAATTTTTAGGCATCTATAAAAACTTGATAAGCCATCTAGAGCACCAAGAAATTACTATCTCAATTAACAGATCGTTCAAGGTTGTGATGATAATGGCCACTATCTGTTTCAATGGCGCAGGTTCACAAAGTGATAAGACTGCTCGAAATAAGTCGGCCACCGGAAACCGGAAGGCAGGTGCACTATGGTTGTACCTTTAAATAATAATGAAAAATATTATTGCTGTCAAAAAAATTTTCACCAAAAACCTTTATTTTCCATTGTTGGCATTTTTCCTCGGTTCAATATTGAAAACAAAACATTCTTAAGCCTGCCCCTTTAGATTTTCCCACCGATTAAAATTTTACTGTTTTTCATTCTATTGTAATCGACAACAACAATGTTCGGCGTATAGTAGGCCAGTGGGATCCAATCTGACATGACATAATTGACCCCTCTATGGGAACAGAGGCCGTACAACCGTGGTGGTACCATAAACTTGTCTATGGGCGATTTTATGGCTGTACCGAAAGAAAGAAGACGTTACTCTAGGCTCGATAGCATTGAATGGTATTGACGATGAATGGCGAGAAGTGTTAGAAGCGGAGAATCAGCATAGGAAGTGTGTCTTCCATATTTTAATATGATGAACATACTAGTTCAGATATACAGGGTGGTCCGAATTGTAATCGAAAATAATTGGCAGCTTATTCTACGGGTAAAAATAAATAGCAATTTACAGGCGATCAGGCAGTACTAGCAGGGGATAAAGAAGACCAAGAGTATATGGCCCGTAAACTAAAAGAAACCTATGTAGACTGAGGACTAACAATAAATATGGAAAAAACGAAATACTTGTGCATTAGAAGAGAATATTGTAACCTACAACTGGAAAACTCAGAAGAAATAGAAGCCTGTGATGAATATAAATATTTAGGGGTTATATTTGATAAAACGGGTTCAGACGACAAGGAAATAAGAACGAGAGTGATACACGAAAGGCAATTAATTGTTTGAATTGAATTCTCTGAAGCAAAATTTTTACGAAAATACGAAACGTAGTGTATATATATAACACTCTAATTAAAAGTAATTTGTTATACAATTCAGAAACTTGGAGAATGACAGAAAAACATAAAGGAATAATAGAAGCAACCGAAATGGATGCACTGAGAAGATCGGTCAGAGTATCCAGAACCGAGAGAGTGAGAAATCAAAATATCCGGGAACAAATGGGAATTCAGGACACGATTATGACTGACATCGAAAGAAGGCAACTTGTCTGGTACTGTCATGTACAACGTATGAATGACATCAGTGGTTCTTGAGATATTTTTAATCGAAATAATGAATACATGTCATTATTGACACAAATGGATACGTTGACAAGGTAGTTGTAGGACTGAAATCATAATTTTGAACTGTTTTTGTGCCAAAAGTTCAACAGAAATTTGTCAAATACCGGGTGCGTCTCAAAAGTAGTTCATCCCTATAACTTTTTTATTTTTTTTCAGATAAAACAACGAGATTTGGTATGTTAGTATATGACATAAATTAGGATTGATTGACATAATCAAATTGTCTTCGGTCACTTCCGGTTTCACCGAAAATGACTATAACTTTTGTTTTTTAAATGACACCCTCGGTATTTTTTTACTTTATTCGATAGAAAATGACACTCCGAATAGAATGACATACCATATGTCAACTTTTTACATTTTAGCATATTATGGTTTATTTGTTATTGTAACATGCGGTTCATAACGAGAATTTGACTTGAAACACCAAGTGTGTGGTATCAAATTAATTGTAAAAAATGCTTTTTCCAAATATGCTAATGAGCCACCCTCGTTCCATTTGAAAAAATTGAGATATGATTAAAAATACGATTTGGGCAACTTTTAACGGGCCAGGACAAGACACTAAAAACATTAGACGATCAAATCTATTTTTCCAAGGCTCCTTGATTAAAAATTAGTGTTTTAACACAGCCATTGCACTCTAGATTGAAATTTAAAATACAATTTGTTTTTGAGCGAATATGTCAAAAGTTGACATATGATATGTCATTCGATTCAGAGTGTCATTTTCTATCGAATAAAGTAAAAATAAAATACCGAGGGTGCCATTTAAAAATCAAAAGTGGTAGTCATTTCCGATGAAACAGTAAGTGACCGAAAACAATTGAATACGTCAATCAATCCCTAATTTATGTCATATACTAACATACCAAGTTTCATTTTTTTATCTGAAAAAATAAAAAAATTATTGGGATGAGCCACTTAGGAGACGCACCCCGGTATATATCATATTTTTTTCTAGAAAAGAATATGATTAAATAATTTAATAATTTAAAAAATAAAAAGTTCCCAAATTTATAGTTTCAGTCAAATAATTATCTAGTCAACATTTTTTATACATGTCAATGATGACTTGTACTGATAATAATTTACATTTCAAAATATCTTGAGAAGGGTTACTCGTATATTGCGATTTGTATCAAGAAGCTTTATTTACGTAAAAATGACGGATATGTATATTTTTTCACCAGGTACAATCAAAAAAGTTATTACAGTTCAAACCAGTTAAAAATATGTAGGTGGCGCACAAATAGAAGTTATATTGACATCAAAATTAAATTTTCTAAGTCAAAAAACACCCAGACACAAATTTTCATCCAAAGATTGACGTTACTTCAGAAATTATTTGGAAAAAATCGAAATAAAAGTAAAACTTCTACACCTTGTATCTTCTAAACGAAGCATTTTATGACATAAATTTAATTTTTAACTTTTTTACTTATTTTTATCTGCAGAATATGCTGCCGAAGTTTCCCGAATACATCCTGTATAGTTCAAATAGGCTAAAGAACTATTTTTTTGTTTGAACCATTTTTTCAGGATAGGGTCGAGATTATGTATGTATCGGTCTATGTCTTGATAAACTTATACTCAGTCAAATGCTACATAGCTGTTTCCGCAAAAATATAACAGCGTTGTTTTTTGTTGTTAGTAACTTTTATTAGATTACATTTTACGACACTTTGAAATGGATGACATGTGTCCATTACTAGTGAAACATTAGCCGAAGAAGTATGATAAGAGTTGAAGAAAGATTATTTTTAGAGAGAACTACTTACAATATTGGAATGCAGCTATATAACTAGCAATTTAGTAGAATAATTAATGATATATTGGTAATTTTAAAGGATTTAAGTGGATGACATGTGTCTATCAGCAGTGAACCATTAGCAGAAGAAGTAGGGTATTTAGTTCAAGTAAGATTATTCTCGTAAATAGCTGTTAAAAATATCGAAACTTAATTATTGCATGAGCACGTTAGTAAAACAATTAGCAAATTTTTGGTCTAATTTGAATAGCATGGCATGTGTCCATCAGAGGTGAACTATTAGCCGAAGAAGAGTAGTATTTAGTTAAAGTAAGATTAATTATTTATAGAAGAAGTAGTAGTTTTCTACTGAAAGCAGCAAGAGAACACACAAAACCACAATTTTTTTCTATTTTACTGACAGTTCGACAAGCAAAACGATCCTTTAAGGTAGCCGTTTTCAAATCGCTTAGCGCAATCAGTAAAGACGCTAAGCGCGTCAGATGAGGTAGATAAGTGCGCGCTAAGCGAAAATTAACGCCATATACGCTGAGCGTCTAAAAGCCCTTAGCGTTTTCTACTAGAGTATACTTTAGTAGTATAAATAGAAAAATAATAGTTTATTTTGAACTGATGGCATTTGTCCATTAAGCAGAAAACATTAGCCGAAGAAGTATGACGCAAAGTTCGAGTAAAGTTATTTATTTATAATTGTAACATCCATTGTTGTGTTCGGGAGACTGATATCGTTATTTTGAATATTTATTACCCGTACTTAACTCGTAGAAGCAATCTTTAACACTATTTTTGATTCTTATATGATGTTTATTGACATATATTTTAACATTTTTATTACTAGTAATAAAGAAAGGTTTAGTATTACTCCCAATAAGTTTTATATTGTTACAGGGTCCAGGAAATATGCGGAGATTAATCTGCCCACTTAGGCGTACCCTTTCTGCATTTGTTTCTGGATTTTTTTTATTGCTGGTAAGTCCTCTCTATTATAGCATGTTGTGCACCTCCAACCTCAATATAAGAAATCCCATGTATATGTGAAAAATGATAAATAAAAATTTCTTGTTTAATGTTTTGGAACAAAAATTGTATGAAAATTTTTAATTAACTTTTGTTTTACAGTTTTAAAAAGATGAAAAATTTGTTTAGTATGTCTTCCTGTAAATATAAATACTCAAAATGATGTAAATTTACCCGCTACCTGAAAATAATAAAATAGTTTCTAACATTTTCAATAACCTTAGCAGAAACGAGTATACAGTGTTGTATTATTTACATTAATACCTCAACATTCACCAGCTTTCTTTAAATACTTTGCTCTTGAAATATTCAAAAAGTAGTCAATGGTGTTGATATCAGGAGATGTCACTGCCTCTTCCACTTGCCCTTTTTTACCCATTCATCTACCTGGAAAGAGTTCTTGTACATATTCTGGAACAGATGTCCCAAAATGAATAAGTGGACCACCTTTTTGAAACCATATATTTTGATTCGGGAGATTGATTTCAAGAGGATCGGAGAATACATTTTCCAGATTTGGGATAAGCAGTTATAGAAACCACAAGTATGTGTCGACATTTATATTATCGTTAAAATGATTTAACTAATAGCACAGAATATCTAGCTACGCAACAGAAGCCTCGTTACATGTATAAAACTGTAGGTAGCAAAAGGAGACAGGCTTTAAAAGTCTGTCTCCAAATCAGATATTTTGATGTGGTAGTTTCGCTACTACATAATAGAGGGCAATAAATTTAAAAGAAAACAGTTTTCTACAAACAAAATTTAAAAAAAAGAATTTTTGTGCAGTGTTGCCATTACTGTAATTCATATCGTAATACTTCCTGATAAAGCCTACCTTCAAATTTGCTACATCTATTTAAACATATTAAAATAGATCTTATGAGCTAAATTACAATCACTTCCCTGACGTTTGATTGTATAATTGAATCCTGAATTTTCATTGTAATTCGGCGACAATATAATAAGTATTGTTCTACTATTATGATACCACTTCCTGACGTTCGATTGTGTTCATACCAAGTTCATATTGTATAATCGGGAAAAAACGGCGTTAGCGATAGCTATGAAATGATATCACTGCTTCATTTTATATGTAATTTATATGGGAAATGTCAGCGATCGTTCTTTCCAGCCAACTGGACGCCGTTTTTTCAGAAGCATATCAAGTGATACCCATAATATAGTACTATATTACGATACATGGCATTCGATTGGGCTTAAACTTGGTATACTATATCTTCAGTGACATTGTAATACCATGGTACCATGGAGCATATAAAGTGGTACCTTCTATAGTACCATATTTGATGACATAGCAATATTAGGTACATGGCGGCAATAGGGCTTAAACTTGGTATACTACGTATTTTCGGTGACATTGTAATATGATGGTACTATGATGCATATCATCTGGTGCCATAATATAGTACCATATTATGTACATAGCGTTCGATTGGGCTTAAATTTGGGATACTACTTATCTTCGGTGATATTGTAATATTATGGTACCATGGAGCATAATAAGAGGTACCATAATATAGTACCATATTACGATACCATTTCCTGGCGTTCGATTGGACTTAAACTTGTTATACTACGTATCTTCGATTTACATTGTAATATGATGGTACCTATGATGCATATAAAGTGGTACCTTAATATAGTACCATATTTCAATACCATTTCCTGGCGTTCGATTGAGCTCATATTTGATATATACTTGCGTATTTTTGATGACATTGCATTATTATGGTACCATGAAGCATATCAACTGGTACCATAATATAGTACTATATTACGTACATGGCGTTCGATTGGGCTTAAATTTGGGATACTACTTATCTTCGGTGATATTGTAATATTATGGTACCATGGAGCATAATAAGAGGTACAATAATATAGTACCATATTACGATACCATTTCCTGGCGTTCGATTGGACTTAAACTTGTTATACTACGTATCTTCGGTTACATTGTAATATGATGGTACTATAATGCATATAAAGTGGTACCTTAATATAGTACCATATTTCAATACCATTTCCTGGCGTTCGATTGAGCTCATATTTGATATATACTTGCGTATTTTTGATGACATTGCATTATTATGGTACCATGAAGCATATCAACTGGTACCATAATATAGTACTATATTACGTACATGCCGTTCGATTGGGCTTAAACTTGGGATACTACGTATTTTCGGTGACATTGTAATATGATGGTACTATGATGCATATAAAGTGGTACCTTAATATAGTACCATATTACGATAAGATTTCCTGGCGTTCGATTGTTCTTAAATTTGGTATACTACGGATCTTCGGTGACATTGCAATATTATGGTACCTTAAAGTATATCGAGTGGTACCATAATATAGTACACCATTATGATATCATTTCCTAGAGTTCGATTGGGCCCAAATTTGGTATACTTGCGTTTCTTTATAAAGATCTGCTTATATAATAATTTTAATTTATTTTACGAATTTTAATTTATTGTTCGATGTCGTGACAGCAACTTTTATGCAGAACTAATATATTATTAATTGTACCTGCGTCACTTTTTAAAATCTGCCTAGGTCTATATAAATAACGTGGCAAACGGAAGAAATTTGTTATTATAGTATTTTTTAGTCATTTAACATTTTTTGTACTGCATTTTAATAAATTATTTCCATATTTCATTACTAACGTTCCAGCATTAATAAATCGCCCTGTATATTATTAATTTTAAAGGTAATTAAAGGTATTTTCTTAGTTAACATTATAAGGTATAGTGTATATTAAAAATGTATATGTTTTGTAATAATATACTTAAAACTATTTTAATAGCCAAAGGAATAATTAATATAAGTGTATCTGACAAGAAAAGAAGAATAGAAAGAAACACATACTGCATTATACACAATAAAAAGAATGGGATGCCAATTCAAGTCTTTTTGAATCTGGCAATTGTGCATATTTAGCCGAGCTATAAGGCCGGCGAAGAGCCGTCGATCCAAAACCGAAAGTTCAAAATTTCTAATTATATTCTGATTATGATATTGTCGCGCCATCTAGTATTATATTTGTGCAATTTTAGCTCTTTCATTTCGAGTATTTTTCTGTTGCGTAGCTAGATATTCTGTGCTAATAGGTTCAATATGAATTGAATCTATCACTACATCATCAATAACAATAATGCCCGTCCAAACGTTGACTTTCTGTAACTGTTGAGTGTGATTCTCCCTCATCCAGTGAGGGTTTTCGGTTGCCCAATAATTACAGTTCTGTCAGTTTACCTAACCATTCAATGTCAAAGTTGACTAGACAGAAAAATATGTTCTTCAGTTTCATGATATTATTGTCAAGTAGATACATCATTTGCTTGCACAAAACAATAAAATGCAAATAGAGGTTTAAGAATCTGTTCTTTAAAAAGTATTTTATTCTGAAATGTTCTACAACTACACTAGACGAAAACGAAAGCATTAAAGAAATGTGTGATAATACATGGTTATATTCTTAGACACCTAAGCATTAATTTGCAAGAAATAATATAGTGCCAATAACCTGTAGTTCAATATATTTTGTACTAGTGGAATTTGATAATTTTAAGCATTTTGTAGCTAAACTATTTGCCATTTAGCTTCTTTTCAAATTAAAAAGTGCCCTATCTGTGTATTATAATGAGGGAAACAAAATGAATGTTAAAAGTTTGAAACACCACTTTATCGTCAAGATAGTTTGTTTTTTTGGGTTAATCTCAATAGCTTCTTTGTTACACACCTATGTTTATTGTTTTTCTAGTGTTACTGTTATTGAAAATTCATATTATTAATTTTTGTCGGCAGTTGCTCTAGTAGAGATCGTTTTAAGTCCAGAGGTTGATCTCTACCTACTTCATTTGAAGCAAAAATCATCTCTGCTGATAGAAGGCAACGAAAAAGCAAATTATCTAGCTAGAAAAGGAGCGAACACTCCACTAACTGGACCAGATTTTTCTGTTTCCAAGCGGAAACCAACTAAAGGCAGAACTGAGGAACCAACGGTCTAAGACACCCGAAAAAGTTCCTCAGAACTTACGACCGTGAAAAATCAAAGATTTTCCTTGATTTAAGTAAAAACAATCTCCGGATTGTCACGGGATTTCTAAAAGGACACTGTCTCCTCAACGAACTCCTCAGTAGGCTGAAGCTGAGGAACAAGGGCAGATTCTGTGGGGAAAATGGGGAAACACCAGAACACCTTATCACTGAGTGCGCCGAGACGACGACCGTTTGTGCTATGAACTTTTGTACGGCTGATGTCGAGGATGAAGAGCTGGCCTCTATGGAGCCGTCTCAGATACTGGCTTTTGTTAAAGCTCTGAAACCGATTGATGAGTTATAACTCATTATAACTCAAGAAAGGGAAACACACAATAGATCTGCAAGGTCGCGGTGATTAACTTCTCTCCTAAACATTCTACATTCTACATCATCTCTGCTAGAAGAATTGCCAACAAACAATAATGTGAATTTTCAATAACAGTAACAATAAATACATACATTATTTCATAGGTGTGATGATTAGGATCAAAAGCATTTTTTTAATGCCAAAATTGCTGTAAATCTTTACTGTCTTCTTCAAAAGCGCCTACCTCCATTAAAAATAAAGATATTGACATTAATCAAAGAAAAATCTACTGAGAACAGATGTGCTTCGCCGGTAAAAAGCTTTTAAAATTCCTTACTTTGTTAAACCATAAAACTGGGAGTTTCAAAACGTACGCCAAAATAACAATATTTTGTTTTACCTCGTATAATAAACAAATGTGTACTTCAAATTTTAATTTAAAAGGAGGCTATAAAGTCAAATAATTAAGCAACAAATTGCTTAAAAAATCATTAAAATAGGCCCACTAGGACAAAATATATTAAACCTTTTAAGGTGTCCGTTTTTCGTGCAGGTCAGCGTGGCATTATCCGAAAAAACTTTAATTACACTATACTTTATGTATAATTAGACCATCTAAATGTGACAAATGTTATTTTGCGTGTCATGCCACTTATTCAAAAATATTCCTTTACACCCACATCAATTTAAAACAAATAATAGAGTACCTGTTACTGTCTGTGTAAATCATGGCCCAAAAAGAAGAATAATAAGTGAGACGAACGAGAAAAGATCGCGATCAGGCCAGACGCTGAGGAATTTAGGTAAATTTCCGGCCGGTATGAATCATGATAGGCGCATTCTCGTTGCATATAGTGGCAAAACGGGCAGGGTGCCTCCAGGCGTAGGCCTGATGGTACACAGAGTCGGGCTGGCAAACATTTTTTTTGTTATTTTGAATAAGTATTGTTATGATTGGTTCATACATCGACTATTGGTTCTAGACTGTAGATTGTACGGAATGAGGGAAGTTAATCACCGCGACCTTATAGATCTATTGTGTTCTCCTTTTTTGAATTATAACTCATCATACAGTCTGAGGACTTTGGAAAAAGCCAGTATCTGAGACGGTTTTACAGAGGATAGTTCTCCTTCTCTGATATCAATCGTACAAAAGTTTATGGCACGAATGGTTATCGTCTTGGAGCACTTAGTGATGAGGTGTTCTGGTGTTTTCCCATTTTCTTCACTAAATCTGCATTCGCTTGAAGACAGTGTCCTGTTAAAAACCCCGTGACAATCCGAAGATTGTTCATACTTAAATCAAGAAAACTTTTTGATTTTTCTCGGTTGTAAGTCCTGAGAAATTTCTTCTACTGTTTTAGACTGTTGGAGGAATCCGATTCCATAGGTTTCCACTTGGGAAGCAGAACATTTTCGGTCCAGTTAGTGGAGTGTTCGCTTCTTTTCTAGCTAGATGTTTTTGTTTTTTCATTACCTTCTATCCCTTGGTAGACTGGCAGACAGAGTAAGAGGACTTTATGGTTGAAAGATACGATCCGTTGTCCATTGAATACGGTCCTGAGCATTACATTAGTAAGGTAAAATGGTCAGATAATCGAGATGGTCGATCGATTAGCCATATCTGGCCGGGGATTTTTTGCGAGAAAATCTTACGTCAAGCCGCACCACTAGGGGGCGTCACTAGGCAATACACAACGAGCAAATAAGAAAAAGACGAAAATCTTGACTGCCTCTCGTGTACGCTAATGATGTTTATCTCTCGTTTATAGCAGAGTGTTAGATTTCACACTTCTTTATTCGGAATAATGTTATGCAATAACGAACCTCATGTAATATTAGATGATTATTATAGTATACACAGTGTTTCAACATCAACGTATTTGGACGCATATTGTTATCATATTTTTCTTTATTAAAAACTTTTATTTCATTCACAATGTTCGTCTGTATGCTGCCCAGTATGGTGGCGCACAATCTTATAAAAAAAAATTGTTACGGGACCACGACCCAAAAGACTCTTTTTGAGCTAGGCTGCAAATTGAAGATCTTATACAGGGTGGCGCCTCTCATACGATGTTAGGGAGTTATAGGGGGGGGTTTATATCGAAATGAAATTTTCGCAGCAAGCATTTTATAAAAATATATAGAGTTATACAGGGTGTCCCCAAAAAAAGTTACACATTAAAGTTGAGTTTTTTGTAATGGAACACCCTATATATTAATTGATTTTCGGATTCTAGGAAAAAATAAGGGTGAGTTTTATTAAAGAAGCATATACCTAAAATTTAAGGACTTTGACATATTTCACATTGTGTGAAAATGGAGAGTAAATTTTAAATTTGAATAACAGCTACCTAAATTTTAGTTGACCTTGTATAGCCCAAATTAAAATTTGACCCTAAACGTTATACAGGGTGAAACCAAATTAATATGGAATATTAGTCACTTTTAAAAGTAAGTTACTCCTTTATTTTTTAATGCACACCCAGTTTAATATTGGGGTGTTCAATGGGGAATTTATATATCTTCAAATATTATTAAGGTTGCCTACCCCTCGATTTTCCTAGATATTTTATTTTTTATGGTTTTGCGTCAGTTGATCTTTATTATTTGAAAAAATCTAGGTTGCTGTGATATACTTTTTGTTGATTTAACAAAAATTAAGCATGTAGAGTAAAATAATCAACGGTAATAAAGAGACACACTGTATAGTCCGAATTAAAATTTGACCCGAAACGTTATACAAGGTGAAACAAAATTAATATGGAACATATCAAATTAAAAACAAAGATTTTCCTAGATATTTTATTTTTTATGATTTTGCGTCAGTAGATCTTTATTATTTGAAAAAAATCTAGGTTGCTGTGACATCCCTTTAGAGACCTATACTTATGTGACAAAAATTAGTGTTCACGCATCTCATTTTTTTTTTGTTTTCTTTAATTGGGTTTGGGATTACAATTACAATACTTATTAATTATTAGTACAATAAATGGTGTTCAAAAACAAATAGTATATTTTTTGTTTATTTTTATTTACAATATTCGAATATTAATTGTTTGGTTGAGAATGATCGCATAAATCATTAAATTAAATTCAACTTCGTTTCAAAATTCAAACTCAGATGATTCCTTTATTGCCCAGTGCGCGCGATCAAAGTTCGCGTACTACCGGAAGACATTCTCATTCGGCCGGTGTGTAGAGACCAAGACGCAAACACTAGTGCAGAGATCCGACACTGTTTTTAATTACTAGTGAAATTTTCTCAAAGTTACGTGCAGCCGAAGAGTGTGGGCAAAAAAAGGGTAATTCGTTTGAGCTCCCTGGAATATTTATTTCTCAGTACTTTCTTTTTTTTCAATTCTATCTTTTCGTTCAATTCGCTACAATTAGCTAGATGAAATCAAATTCTCAAAATGCTTCCTTTCCTGTGACTGCATAAAATGATTGTCTTTCCAAAAGATCTTTTCATTTTAAAAGGCATATCTGGAGTTCTACTTCGAAAAGCAGCTACAATAATTTCTCTCATGTTGTCGACAATAGTTGGTCGAGTTTTGTAAACACTGTCTTTAATATTTCCCCATAAAAAATCCCAGACTACATAAAATCAGGAGGATTTAAGTATTCTATTAAATGGTGAATGCATACTGCATTTACCAACTAATAGAATCGTATCAATTCTCTCTGGGTTTTGTTTTAACTGACACAAAATGATAACTAGTTGTTAAAGTTGGACTAATTAGACAACTATGTTAAAGTAACATCAGACATATCACACCCATCTTCATTTTATCAAATAATAACGATCTACTGACTCTAAATCATATAAATGAAAATATCTAGTAAAATCTCTGTTTGAGGGGTAACCTTAAGAGTATTTTGAAGAGACATGAATTCCCCATTGAATATCGAAACAATATACTGGGTGTTTCATTTAAAATAAAAGAGTAACTTGCCTTTAAATGTGACCAATGTTCAATATTAATTTTCATCCAAATATCGACGTTAGTTCAGAAATTATTTGGAAAAAATCGAAATCAAAATGAAACTTCTACACACTGTATCTCCGAAACTAAGCATTTTAGGACATACATTTATACGTACGTATTAACTAATTTTTATCTGCAGAATATGCTGTAGAAGTTTCCGGAATACAGTTCGGAGCACCCTGTATATGGTTTGCAATACCTGACTTCATTGTTATTTCTCTCAACTTTTTGCGTGTTTTTGTGTTTATTTAATTGCACATTTAATGGATGTTTTGTTTCTCCAATATAGAATGATTTTTCTGAACTAAGGTACCTTTTTAGAGTAGTTATGGAGCTACTCTAAAAAGCTTTTTAAATCTGGAGCTACAGAGTGTGTACAGGGTGGGTCAAATTCGACGCTTTTAAATGGAAACACCCTTTTCTATAGGAGATAGACGAAAACTAATATCGGTGTCTGGATCTCAATTTTCATCAAAAACATGATGGTGAAAATCGCACATCAATATCTGTTACCGTTTCGGAGTTACGGGGTGTTTTTCAAAAATGTGCATTTTTAACAAATCGCTTTAACTTTTTTGCTATGGAAAATTTTGTATTTCTATGAAAACATTTCCAAACCACCTTTTTACGTAGAATTTAATGGTTTAAGTATAATTTCTTTAAAATTAATAATTTAAAAGTTTTCAGCAGAAAAAATAGATTTTTTATTTGGGACACCCTCTATATTTTTAATTAACTGAAAATAATTTAAAATTACCTCTCCAAAAATATAGCACACTTGATATTTTGTTATAATCCCCTTCGAAATACAGAATTTTTAAAAGTTCGCCACTTTTAACTAGTAGTCTTTGGACCCCTTATTGATGAAATGCCCTTAATGGAACCCGAAAAACATATTTTTCAAGCAAGACGACGCACCGCCTCTGAACGCTGAAGTTATCAGCCAATTTTTGCAACCAATTTCAAGAATAATTGAATAGCTAACCAAGATCCCAGCCGTTGGCCGTCGAGGCCGCTTGACTTAGTGCCCATGGATCTAATCCTATGTATATATTTGCGGAAGAATAAAGGTTCCTTATTCTTCCGTATAATCTAGACAATAATTAGAAATACTTAGTTGTTATGAGAGGGTATCTTTCACCCCCACTGAGTTAATGAATTCCGCGAGAAATATTCAAAAACTGCCCCGTCTGTCCATAACAGAAGACGGTTGATATGTTGAACACCTGTAGCAAAATCTCATGTCTTGGTTTGCTATTTATTTTTATTGTTATTAGATAGTTTAAATGTGTTGATGTTGGTTAAATATATTTTAAATTGTTATAAAATTCTGCATCTCTTATAGCAAATATTATTTTTGTTTTAATTGATGCTCACAGCTAAAATTTTTTTACATTACAGCCGGTGCCGTTCACAGCCTACTTATTTAAAGCGGGCGAATTTTTATATACTCTATATCTCGAAGAGGAATCGAGCAAAATATCAAGTGTGTTATATTTTTGGAAAGGTAATTTTAAATTCTTTTCAATAAATTAAAAATATACAGGGTGTCTCATATAAAAAATCAAATTTTCTGTTGATAAATCTTAAATTATTAATTTTAAAAAAAATTATACTTAAACCATTAAATTCTACGTGAAAAGGTGCTTTGGAAATGTTTTCATAAAAATACAAAATTTTCCATAGCACAAAAGTTACAGCGATTTGTCAAAAATGCATATTTTTGAAAAACACCCCGTAACTCCGAAACGGTACCAGATATCGATATGCGGTTTTCACCATCATGTTTTTGACAAAAATTGAGCTCCATACACCGATATTAGTTTTTGTCTATCTCCTATAGAAAAGGATGTTTCCATTTAAAAGCGTCGAATTTGACCCACCCTGTACAGTCTGGAGTCTGGAGCTACAGTAGTGGGTAGCTCCAGGCTAAAAAAACAGTT
The DNA here is from genome assembly GCF_002938485.1 of Sitophilus oryzae. Taxonomy (NCBI): domain Eukaryota; kingdom Metazoa; phylum Arthropoda; class Insecta; order Coleoptera; family Curculionidae; genus Sitophilus; species Sitophilus oryzae. Next base: position 3,402 of record NW_022145714.1, on the reverse strand, counting down.
TTAATGTCGTACTCTTTGAATGATCTTTCTTGATCTTGCTTGCAAATATGAAATCGCCAAGAGAGACATTTATTATATAATTCTTTAAAAATATATGCGATTCTACTGAAAATAAATTACATACCCAAGTACTCAAGAATCACATCTTCGTATGTATATAAAATATATATTCTGTCCGAGAAAAACATAAATCAAAACCTATGTTAATTACTTGGAGCGTTTCTCATAGGAGAATGCTTCCCTCCTTTAAAAACTTATTAGTTTTGACAATGGTAATTTATGTAGTGTCTATAAGGTCGCAAAACGCGTGATTTATACTTGTGTGTGGGCTACTTCACACGAAGTAGCGTGGCGCATCTAAATTTTTGTAAAATTCTTAAGCCACAGACAGTATAATAGTTTGAGTAAAATTTTAATTATACAGGATGATTAAAAAAACATGTGCCATATCTCATGAGGAGATTCCTCACGTAAAAATAATACTTATTTTTCATATCAACATAGGTCCGATTCTGCTTTGTTTCGTAGCTACAGGGTGTTAAAATCTTAATAATCTTGACTTGAATGAAATTTTAGTGGTAAAAGTTACTATAAGTGTTACATATTTTAATGCTAAAAAAGTGTCAATAAATTCATCAGAGACGTGCATATAGGTTATCATTGAAATATTTTTCAAAAAAAAAAACATGTGCGCCACTGACTATTTGTTTTTGGTATGAAAATCGTGTACGCCGTTTAATTTAAGGAGGCCGAATTCGGCCTTCTTGGTGAGATAAAAGCAATTTTATTAATCGCAATTAATAAAATTAAAATAAAATTAATAAATTACATATTTTACCTAATATTAAATATTAATACTATTAGTTATTGTTACTATTAGTCCAATCTACAGCAATTTCAAATAAAAAAAAATTGGCGCCGGGAGGCACGTATAGCCGCCCATACTAAAATATGTTAATAAAAAGTTGGTAGGCAGTTGTTTTAGTTTCAAAGTAAAGGAATTTTTTTTATCTCAAAAACTGCGACTTTGACTGATTTTGATGTTATTACAAATTTTGTTGCAAATATTATACCTAATGTTAAATTGAAAACCACGTTTCTCTAGCTACTGCAATTTTGGAGTTACGATTTTTTAAAATTTTTAACCCCCTTCTATACCCACTTACCAACCCCCCACCTCCACCGAAAACTAATGGCCAGATTCCCGGGTGCCACAGTATTCTTTTGCCAAATTTGGTTAAAAACGGTTTAGCGGTTTTTGAGTTATCGTGTTACAGAGAGACGGACTGACGGACAGACGGACAGACGGACAGACGGACAGACGTACAGACGGACAGACGGACAGACGGACAGGCGGACAGGCGGACAGGCGGACAGGCGGACAGGCGGACAGACGGACAGACGGACAGACGGACAGACGGACAGACGGACAGACGGACAGGCGGGCAGACGGACAGACGGACAAACGGACAGATGGACAGACCGACAGACCGACAGACCGACAGACCGACAGACCGACAGACCGACAGACCGACAGACGAACAGACCGACAGGCCGACAGACCGACAGACCGACAGACGGTCAGACGGACAGAGGGACAGACGTACATACCGACAAACGGTTAGACGGACAGACGGACAGACCGACAGACCGACAGACCGACAGACCGACAGACCGACAGACCGACAGACCGACAGACCGACAGACCGACAGACCGACAGACCGACAGACCAACAGACCGACAGACGGTTAGACGGACAGACGGACAGACGGACACCATGAAAATATTTAGTATTTAGGTCATTTATGACCCAAATAACTCATTTTGAGTGAAATTAAAAAAACTTTTTTTGCCGATCTTAATTAAATAGCCTACCATACCTGTTGGTATGGTCGGCTAATAATAATGGTATTTAAGATAATTACAAAAAACCTAATTTTATAAAGTTTTAACATCGTGTAACTCTAAAACTATGTATTTCCATACTCCTTTTTATAGGAACTTTTTTTCATATTTTTTTTATGAGGAATCAATGAGTACTTATTTAAAACTTCCGCTAGTTAATGACATTATTTTTTTTAAAGGTTACTATTAGACCCGAATCAAGGCAAATTAATATAATTGCGTTTATCTCATCGAGGAGTCCGAAATCGGCAGATAAAATGTTGTCAAGAGACAACTTTTTATCGACATTAAACTGCTTAAGGTACGCGCACAATGACCAGAGCCGAACGAGCCGTACGCACCGCATCGACCGAGGAGAAATATTGTTTGTGTTACTTTCAATGAAGGTGCGCACACTAGCCAGAGCCGCACGAATCGCATAGACGAAAATGCGGCTAGCATTGTTGGGCCAGAATGATTTTCGATCAGTGCGGCTATTGCTGTTGACGTCACACGCAATCCCTTCCACTCTACGCGGGTAGCCGAATCGAACTAGCCTATGAAGATGAGATTAGAACCCTCTAGAACTATGAAGAGGAGAATAGAAATTCAATAATATGCTAAGAATGTTCGCAAATTTTTCATGGCTCATTTTGAAATATTGAAAAATTTTTAGTTCGCCCTCAATTAAATATGGAAATAATGTGTGGAATTCCCCTCCCTCTTCTATTAGCAAGGAGCTCATAATTATTTCTTGTTTGTTGTCGTTCATTGTCGAGAAATATTAAAAAAAACACGCTTATCACTGCAGACAGGACTCCGGAAGCAACTGATGATTAAAACGATTGGCAAATACGGGTGCAGTAGAGGCAAAAAGAAGAAAAAAAAAACGAATAATGCGGTGCGCGCGGCGCGTTTGGTACGGGTCAGTATGCGCGACAAGAAAGAAAAGTGCGATTCGTGCGGCTAGTGCGGCGCTGGTCAGTGTGCGCGTACCTTCTGGCTAAGAACATAGTGGAGCGACGAGGATAGCGGATTATTCGAAACATTAAAAGTACTTGGAAGAAAATTATAATAAATCAAAAAAATATTAAGACTTTAACACCCTGTAGCTACGAAACAAAGCAGAATCGGACCTATGTTGATATGAAAAATAAGTATTATTTTTACGTGTGGAGTCTCCCTACGAGAGATGGCACATGTTTTTTGAGACACCCTGTATATGATTCATCATTTTTAGGGTTCCGTACCCACAGGGTAAAAACGGGAACCCTATTACTAAGACTTCGCTGTCCGTCCGTCTGTCACAAAGGTCTATCTTATGAACCGTTATAGCTAGACAGTTGAAATTTTTACAGATAATGTATCTATGTTGCCGCTATAAGAAATAATACTAAAAACAGAATTAAATAAATGTTTATAAATAAAAAAGTACTTTCACTAAACATTATCTTTTAAGTAAGAATTTTACATAGAATCTTTCAAGTCCTCGGTGGCCGCGTGGTTACAGCGTTAGG
>NW_022145713.1:9140-12020 GCF_002938485.1 Sitophilus oryzae | reverse complement strand
TAAAAGTTATCTCTCGATATTTTGTCGAATTTGGCCTCCTTGATGAGATAAATGCAATTTTATTAATCACAATTAATAAAATTAAAATTAAAATAAAATTAATAAATTATATATTTTACCTAATTTATTATTAAATATTATCACTATTAGTTATTAGTACTATTAGCCCAACCTACAGCAATTTCAAATATAAAAATAATGGTATTTAAGAAACAAAAAACCTAATTTTAAAAAGTTTTAACATCCTGTAACTCTAAAACTATGCATTTTCATACCCATGTATATGTAGAACTTTTTTCATATTTTTTTTGATGAAGAATCGATGAGTACTTACTTAAAACTTTCGCAAGTTAATAATATTAAAATTTTTTAAAGGTTGCTATTATACATAGACCTGGATTAAGGCAAATTATTAAATTCTGTTTATCTCATCAAGGACGCCGAAATTGACAAAATATCAAGAGACAACTTTTAATCGGCATTAAATTGCTTAAATTATTTCTCTAACAAGAGAATCAGTCAGTGGCGTACATGCTTTTTTTGAGAAATATTCCAGTGATAACCCATATGCACGTCTCTGATTAATTTATCGACAGTTTTTTAACATTAAAATATGTAGCACTTATAGTAACTTTCACGCTCAAAATTTCATTCAAATCCCTAAAAGTACCTACTTGGAAGAAAAGTATATAAAAAATCGAAAAAATGTTAAGAATTTAACACCCTGTAGCTACGAAACGAAGCAGAATCGGACCTATGTTGATATGAAAAATAAATCTTATTATTACGTGAGGAATATCCCAATGAGAGATGGCATATATTTTTTAAAACGCCATGTATAATCCTTTAAATTTGATAAAAAAATTTCCGTTGCGTTTTTTTTCATCTGAGCGTGTATAGGATGCTCCATTGCAAAAAATACAACACATTTTTTTGGGGACATCCTGTAGAATTCAAACAACAAAAAATATTTTTTAAAAATGCCCTAAATTAACCTACGCCCAAAATTTCATCTCAATAGAAACTGTCGTCCTGCTTGGAGCTTCCGCGTCGTATGAGAGACGCCACCCTGTATATCGAATTCATCAACAACTAATATTCTGTCTGACAATCTTGATGTCCATATATTATACTCGAAACCAGTTTTTCATAGCGTGAAATAATATTGATTTATTTCTTAAGTAAAATATTACAAATCACACAATCTTTTCATTTCCTGTTTTTCGGCCAATTATAATTATGTTAGAGCTGCCAAAAAAGCCAGTCTGAATTCTCGAGATTTTATCTGCCTCGATGTAAAACTTTATGTAACATAGTGACTATTATTTCTCGTGTACAGATTTTTAATTATAGTTTGAGATACTAGCAATTAGTAGTAATAAACAAGAAACAATAATACTTTTATATTAAGAATTTATCGAATTTTTGTAAAAACGAATGTATTTGTTGCACGATAAACTGGTTTATCACTCCCACGTCTTTTCATGTTTAAGGAAGTAACAATCATTAGATTATTATTGTCGACGTAATTTTAGAAACATAATATTATACGTTTTGTAATGAAAAACGATACATTAGTATAATGAGACATTTTACTGATTTTTTTTTAATAATTTATATACAGTATGTCCCGTGTCTTTACAAGAGTCTTAAAAATATTTGTTTGTTCTTAAATGGTTAATCCCGTTTATACATTTCCAAATTTCCATACCGATTTAGAAAAAATTAAAAAAAAAAAACATGAAAATATGGTTGATTTTTTTACTTAGTCCTAAAAATCAGATGGCCTTTCTATAGTAACATAATTTCGATTTCGTTCTTTGATAGATGGTTATTATTAATTTTGATTAACTTCATATACAGGGTTGTTCACCACATACGACACGGAGTATTGTAGCTAAACGATTATATTTTTATAAATTTCAAGTTTTGGATTCGATGAAGGACTATTAGAGGTAACAATAAAAATAATACAATTTTTTTTTTTTTTTTCAAAATAAGTAAAAAAAGCAAAAGTTGTAATTTTTTTTAAAAATGGAACACCCTGTAAAATATTACATTTAGTTTCTACGATTAATAAAAGGTAAACTTGATTAAGGTTTATTATACTTAAAACCTAACGTTTTTGAAATATTTCAATTTATGTAAAATTGCAGTAAAAAATTTTTAAAAGCTTCATTTCTCCAAGGGTACAATTGTTTTTAAATCACTAAATATATTAATGAAGTTTAATTTATTGATCATTTAAATGTGTTGAATAATAAAAATAATACTATCTTATATAAGTGTCCTAAAAATTTAATTTTAAAAATAATTATTAGAATTTCAAACGGCAATAACTCCTTTAATTAATAGAAACGCCTTATAAATTTTAGGACTTACCTCACGATGCTGAAGATTTACTCAAAAATTAAAAAAATATAACATTTTTTACCTAATCCCTCAAGTTTTCGTAGAAAATGCATTCCTTAAATTTAGACCCTCATTTATCAATATACATCCATGGAATGGACATTTTAGATTGTTTTAAAGCAACAAATGTACAAAAAGTAACCAGGCTAGTAATATTATCGTTTTTAGCAAAACGAATAATATTACAGCCCATTTAATGCAAAAAGAAAAACTTATTTAAATATTTATAAAAATATAAACCATTATTACATATAACACCATTATTCCGCCCATATACTAATTAATTACATACTTAATTGTGTTCGTTAATAAATTATTAATAAATAAAATGTGTTTTTTTTTTTTCTTTATTAGATATAATAATTATCAAAATTAAAGTCCTCTGTTGTTATAAATAAGCATTATAAAAAAAAAATATCATTTTTAGTGTTACTTTTTATCACACTGTCTAATAACCCAAACAAAATT
>NW_022145713.1:0-6319 GCF_002938485.1 Sitophilus oryzae | reverse complement strand
CACGAAGGCTTTGACAAGGGCTACAATGACGTCACAACTGTCAGCTGAAGCGCGGGAAGAGGCGAACGTACGTCTTATGAGGATGAGCAATCCTATTAGTTTACCGTTCTTGGGAAAAACGAAGAAAACAGTTCAGGAGAAAGTCTCAGAGCTTGGGTGATTAGTGTTTTTATAATTTAAGGGTAAGTCTATTATATTAATTATGTTTATATGTAGTTTCTGTAACAATAAAGCCTAACACTCTTAGAAAACACAGTCTCCATTTATTATAATTATTTGCAGTTTAATTTTAGCGATTTTTTTTATGTAAACATAACGTAATTTTTTCTCTCTATATCAACATATCTCAAGTATTATTTATTCTTTCAGACTGTGTTTCGGAGGACAAATTTAATAGAAGACCGGAGTAGAGGACTCTGTACATCCATAGTCTCTAAGTTGGTAAGTTGACTGTTTTGATTAGATATCTTTTTCTTGCATGTTTTTTTATTTTGTAATGGCAATTTTGTTCCTATTTCGGTTAGGCTTAAAATTCCAGTAAGGTTAGCTGGCAGAGAAGAGATGGCAATAAGTATCTTACATGCATAAGTTCTGTTTTGTGACTTTTTATTAACCTTTATAATATAATTATAAACACGTGTTTTATTAAATTTATTATTATGTTTTATTAAATTTATTTATTTATTTATTAATGTTTACTAACGCTTTGTGAATTTACAAAAGTAATTGTAAATTCACACTAATGTTTAAATTTGTTGTTAAGTACAAGGAAGTTGGCTATTTTAAAATATAAATTTACAATGAATAAGTAAATTTACTATGAGATACACATTTTTTACATAAATTCACAAAGAATATCATTTACATACATGCCACAAATGAGCCATACAGCGATTTTACAAACGAGTTGTAAAACTAAAGAACGGATGGTAAATTTACTATAATAATCTGTGGCAAGAAATAACCATCAATATTGTTATTAAATTCACAAATTAATTTTTTCAGTGTATAATAAACTAGTTTTGTCCTATCAAGTTCCATCAAGCATCAATATTATTGTGAGTACGTTAGCCCCATCAAAGGTGAGACTTGCGCACATACACAGACTCGCACAGAGTAAAACACAAATATTAATGATCAAAAATAGTTTATTATTGTGTAGAGGGCTACATCATCAATCACCTGAGATGTTTCAAATTTAAATAAAAGAAATTCAAAGGAAATGTGCCCGTCATTTATCTCTGTTCTATCCTTTTTTTTTTTCACTGGCGTAATTGTATGGAAGAGACGAAAATCTCCGTAATTGAAAAGAAATAACATGGCGAGTGTTAATATGTAATGTCTCGAATGTGGAATTTTATATATGAGATAAAAAACTAGTAAAATATAGTTAAAATATTTGTTTAATGTAATGGCTTTTGGGTTAAAAATGGCGCCCTAAAAAGCATATTCTACATTACTTTTTATTTTGGGCCTCCCTAAAATAAATTCCTGTATCCGCCCCTGAAACTCAATCATATTAAAATCTAGAATAACACTATCTAAAGAAGAAAATATTCGACCAATGTGTACTAGGTACCAGTCATGACCTACGCATGCGAAACTTGGACACTTAAAACGGACATTATAATGAAACTACAGATCGCACAACGCTCACTGGAACGAAATGTGCTGAGAATAACCAAGAAAAACCGTAAAAGAATAGAGTGAATACGAGAAAAGACCAAGGTAATAGATGTCATCAACAGAATCAAATCCCTCAAGTCGCAATGGGCAGGACACCTGGCAAGAAAGACGGACAACAGATGACACCATGTGTGGACCATGGCAAAAATTACAGCATGAAACCTACGATGAATTAAGAGACCTAAAAGAAGATCAAACGTGGAATGGGAAATGGGACCATGATATTAGGAAAATAGCAGGTATAACATGTGTCCGCATAGGTAACAGTAGACAACCATGGGCCCAATTACAAAGAAAGTATCTAAATATGAGAAAGGATATACCATAATTGGAAATGGTTGAATAAGCTGAAAATGATGATGAGGATGATGATGGTGACTTATGCTTTATATAGAATTATTCCAACTTCTGGGAAAAGCACACAAATTATTAGTACTTTTTAGAAACATATTCATTCTATAATAATTATTTATTATAGAACATTCCATATACAATTAAAACACGGACTACAGTGATATATGATTAGTTCTTCTAAACACCTGTATAATGTAACCTAAGAACAAGAAGAGGACGACAATATATCTGAAAAGGTCGCAGCGGAATAGGCTACTAGCCACCTCGAAGTCGAAGACTCTCTAATCTTACTACCTATTATAATAAATACAACTATAAAATACTTGAACTTGGTCTACCCTGTATAAGCAACAATTCCGCTATCGATATGTTCAACGCTATATTCGTTTTTTTTTTCTCTCTTAGCTCGATATTATCTCGGCATTGTTGACACATACGGAATTAATATTTATTAATTTTAATCTGCGTACGGTTGCCAAACCTAATTTTGTTCAAAAATATTTAAATGAAAGTCGCCGCGGCTGCCGTTCAACGCCAGTGGATTTAAGACATTGTCTTAGAGCAAGCGACACGTAGAAAGTGCCTCGGTTTCGATACGCCGCGCTATGATAAAGATCAAGTTTTAATTGTGGCATGAGTTGGACGTTTCGATGTATGAAGAAAAAAAAACGGCGGTTTTGAAATACACCCGCATATATAGGATTTGTTGTTTCGATAGAATATGGGCGTTTTCCGTGAAACTTTCGGTTGACTAACAACAGAAATAATTAAAATATTCTTATAGTACTACCTTTCAGGTTTCGATAGATAATTAAAACAAATTGTGTGTTTGCACTATATGCGGATATTTGAAGTGAAACTTCTTCTTACAGGTCAGTTAGTCTATCTGTCACAGAGTATCCATTCAGGTACCTCTATCACGTGCCGAGTTTGGTTCCAATTGACCCATAATTAAGAAAAGTCCTGATGATTTCGTCCATTTAAGGCATCGATCGGTTTCAAAACGTCGATAGCTCGTCTTATAACAGGCCGTCCTCAGTATGCCAGAAATGGACCCACATTGGTCTTACAATATCAAATCCTTAGTCCCACCTGATGAAGATGTAAGTCGAAAGGGTGTCGTAAGACGAAACGTCGATTCAAGTTTGCAGGGTGGGAGTTTCAGCCCCCTAGATGACATAGGGCCGAGTTACGATGCTGCAAGGTCGTTGCCATGTTTTTGACGCTGGCTCGTGTGTCGTGGCTTTGAATTTTACTCCTATCGCGTGTAACGAAGTTTCATTTCAAAAAACGTGTATGTAAGAAGTAAATTACAGCAATTTATCAACCTTTTTTGGTCAGATGTATCAACTGCCAGTTCCAAGTGTAAAGTAATCTAAATCAAGCGTGAGGTTGTCCATCGAGGATGCCAGCATTGGTGCTATAATGATTGCCATATTGTGGAAATTTCCATACCTACTTAGTTGTTAATGATATGCTGCTGATACAATAACCGGTTTTTAAATTTACGTGTTTTCCAATGAAGTTTCTTGTAGACAACTCCACTTTATATTGTGCTGCCTTGGACCACATATGGTCTTCAATACTGGACTTCATTGTTTCAACTCGTTGTGCATGTGTGTGTGTGTTTTTAATGTTCGTTAAATCGTACGTTTTGTCTCTCCAATATACGACTCACCGCACTCACAGGATACCTGTTAGATATACTCTTTCTCTTGTTTTGATATTGACACTAAAAGAATTTCGGACTGTCATTGTCTTTATTTATTTTGATTAACACAACGTCCAGAAGGATCACTGACCGTATTCAAGTGTGAACTAAGCCGAGCATTTACCTGCGAATAAGTTGGATGTAGTCAAGCATGTGGCTGTCCACCGGGCATACCTGCATTGGAGCGTTTTATGAATGGTTGCTACATTGTTGAAATTTCTATACTTGGATTACTAAAGATTTTATTATTGCTAGATACGAATACGGGCTTTTTAAATTTGCGCTTTTTCCAATGGGGTTCATTGTGGACAACCCGGGTTTCTGACCATTTTATGTTGTGGTGCTTGAATCTACACATGACCTATAATACGCGACTTCATGGTTTCACCTGTTTGCGTATGTTTTTTATGTTCGTCAAGTCATACATGTAGAGGATGTTTTGTTTCTTCAATATACGACTAGCCGCACTCGCAAGGTACCTTGTAAATGCACTCTTTCTCTTGTTTTGATGATTCCGGTTTTATTTTTATTAGGACACTTCTTAGAGTAGTCCCAGACTTAAAAACAGTTTTAATTATATATTGTTTGGCTATCTTGACCTGCTCTTCTACGAGGTTCCTTTCACATATAGACTCAAGAGCGATAGAGAGTATCCTCCTCAGGCTGGTGCATCGTGAGTCTTGCATTTGGATATAATCTTGTCGAGGAATTATAGAAAACATTCTAGAAGACTTCCTGAAGACTGTGACCTGTGACCAGTGGTAGATAGCAAAAAGATAAAACAACTACTATAGCACAAAAAGAACCTAGTACGCATAATTGTAGGTGTCATCACTGGAAACTGCCCTACAGGGTAAACCTCGTGAGATGGAAGTTTTCCAACGACACTGCAGAGAATGCGAGTAAGGGTAAAATATAGAGCACCTGCTGTGCCACTGTCCGGCACTGGAATACCGATGCTTTAAAACTTTAGTGCAAGGTTTTTTGGAGGGATTAGAGGAAGCAGCAGAAGCCAACATCAGCGACTCGCGAACTTTGCAAAGAGATGGAAGTGCTTTAACGCAAAGGAAGAATGAGAGGAAGGTTTGGTACAACAATAACAGAGGTATCCCAATAGGTCCAAGGCCTCCGAGTGAGGGATCAAACATGATCCTAGCTACCTAACCTAACCCAGAATACTTCCTGAACATAAAAGTAAAAAAGTTAAGATGATTTTTTTACTAATTTCCTATTTACACTCCCAGAAAACTTTCCCAAAAAGATCTTTTAAGAAATCTACAAATTTAACTTGATTTTATATGTTAAATCATCACATCATATTTTTTATAAAAAAATTCATTTACTGTTTCCTTGTACCGTCGTAAAACTAAACAATCAACAGCTACTTTGGAATGTAAATATTTCGCTGGCAATTTACTATTGATAAATACAATAAAAAGCCGTAAAATTGCCATTCTGTTAACACACTACCAAATAGAACCGCTATCCGTTAGTCCGCGGTATATGACACTTAAATATACGCTAAAATGTAAATAAAATTATGTCCTACGACTGGCTTACAATGGAAAAAATGCTGATGTTCTTTATGGGTCCATTGAACATAATCTGTGTTTAAAGTTAATTACTTAATTTTATTTATTTTTTAAATTTTAGTTTAAACAGTGTCAAAAAAAGAAAAACAAAGCACTCCACTACCTGGATCAGAGCCATTCTGGTTCCCAAGTGGAAACCAACTTAAAGCAGAATTCAAGAACCTGGAAGACTCCATTAGTGATCTTGAATGGGAATCGTCCAACGTTCTAACACACTCGAAGAAATTTCTCAGAACTTACTACTTAATCAAAGATTTTCTTCGATTTAAGTAAGAACAATCTTCGAATTGTCACGGGGTTCTAACAGGACACTGTCGCTGTTACTTGGAGAGGGCACCCAGAGTAGGAGGACTTTATTTTCTTTGCCTAATTTGTTCAGCTTCTCACAATTTGCTGTTGCTAGCCACTATTGTAAACTGAGTTGGAGAAGTCTAATAACTGCGATATCACTAATTCATTTCTTATTGATTAAAGAGTTCAAAATCATTTAAAATGACATTATAAAATAAAAGCTGTTCCATAATTTAACAAAGTATGATTTACATTTTCTTTTTTTATTTTCATAAAATGCTTAAACACTATTTATAATAAATTAGTAAATCGTAATGCACATCATACTGTGTTATGATAATTATACAGGGTCCGGCAATAGTGCGTCGGGCATCTGTAGCTCCTAGAAGAAAAAACTTGGGAATTTTGTTTAAGTGAAAACCTAAAGTATGTATGAGGATGTATTTCGGGAAAATATTTTAACTTCTATAGGGTGGCTCAAAAAAGTGTGAGTGCATCGGGATGATTTTTTTAAATGGAACACCCTGTATATTATTGCATTTTTGGCTTTCTTTCAGATCACTTTACATAATCCTAAGATATGAGTAAATCTATTTCGATAGTTTCAGAGATATTAAAAAATAAATCAAAAATATATATTTTTCAATCCTTCTTAAAAAAATATATTAAAAATACAAGAACTGTT
>NW_022145712.1:22512-32554 GCF_002938485.1 Sitophilus oryzae | reverse complement strand
TAAATATATTCCTATATAACTCTAAAGTGAAGTAGAAAAGTAAAGCGTATGTATTTCAACAACTTTCGAAATAATCAAAATATTACCTTTACACCTTCTATGAGGCACCGTTCCTGTTTACTAACCATGCTTGAAAAAAGAGGAATGGCAGGTCTCTTGACGACAGATTGAAAACAGATAAGCAATTTCGCGAAAAGAACTGTATACAGGAAGGAAAAACGGGCTGGGTTATAGGTTCTTTGATACTTATTTCGATTTAAAATTAGAATAAGCAATTGGACTTTGAAAAGCAAATAAATTTAGAAAAAATAATAGTTTTACATGGTATACAGGGTCCGGCAATAGCGCATCAGGCCTAGAATAAAAATCTTAGGAATTTTGTTTAAGTGTAAACCTAAAGACTCAAAAAAGCGTGAGTGGATCGAGATGATTTTTTTTAAATGGCACACCCTGTATATTATTGCATTTTTTAATTTCTTTCTGAGCACTTTACATCATCCTAAGATATGAGTAAATAGATTTCAATAGTTTCAGAGATATTAATAAATAAATAGAAAGTATATAATATACCGGATGCGTCTCAAAAGTGGCTCACCCCTATAACTTTTTTTATTTTTTCAGATAAAAGAAACGAGATTTGGTATGTTAGTATTTGACATAAATTACGATGATTGACGTATTCAATTGCTTTTGGTCGCTTCCTGTTTCACCGGAAATGATTACAACTTTTGATTTTTTTATGGCACACAACATTTTTTTACTTTATTCGATAGAAAATGACATTCTGAATAGAATGATATGTCAACTTTTGACATTCTCGCTTAATAAAAAATCGTTTTTTAAAATTCAATCTAGAGTGCCATGGCTATGTTAAAAACACTAATTCTTAATCAAGGAGCCTTGGAAAAATAGATTTGACCGTCTAATGTTTTTAGTGTCTTGTTGTCCTAGCCAGTTAGAAAATGCTTAAATCGTATTTTTAATCATATCTCAATTTTTTCAAGTGGAACGAGGGTGGCTCATTAGCATATTTGAAAAAAGCATTTTTTTACAAATAATTTGATACCACACACTTGGTATTTCGAGTCAAATTTTTGTTACGAACCGCAAGTTATAATTTCAAATAAACCATATGCGAAAATGTCAAAAGTTGACATATGATATGTCATTCTATTCAGAATATCATTTTATATAGAATAAAGTAAAAAAATACAGAGAATGCTATTTACAAATCAAAAGTTGTAATCATTTCCGGTGAAACAGGAAGTGACCAAAAACAATTGGATACGTCAATCAATCCTAATTTATGTCATATACTAACATACCAAATCTCGTTTCTTTATCTGAAAAAATAAAAAAGTTATAGGGGTGAGCCACTTTTGAGACGCACCCGGTGTACTATATACTTTCTATTTATTTATTAATATCTCTGAAACTATTGAAATCTATTTACTCATATCTGAGGATGATCTAAAGTGATCAGAAAGAAATCCAAAAATGCAATAATATGCAGGGTGTTCCGTTAAAAAAAATCATCCTGATCCACTCACACTTTTTTGAGCCATCCCGTAGAAGTTAACATACTTTCCTGACACTTATAGAAAATCTTAAGTTTTTTGGGGAAAAATGACGGACACAGCTGTCACTGTCATGTATTTTCTCGTTGTACTCAGGGGCGGGAAAGTGAAATAGCAAAAGCGGTTCCACCGTTTCCACGGAAATCTCAAATAAAATAGTTCCAGCCCTAGCCACTAGGTGGTAGTGCAATTAATTTTTAGGTTAAGAAGTTGCTACTAGTTATTGCCAGATGGCGTTAAATCAGAATTTTTTTGTAGTTTCCATAGTTTCCAACGGCCATTGTCATATTATTGTCAAATTCTCAAAAAATATTTTCGTTGTCATAGCACCAATCATAATATTATCAAATAAATGATTATCAAAATGCATAGATAAATGCAACAAGTTTAGATTGGAAAGCCCGTAAAAATTTTAGGTCGCGAAATTATTTTGGGTCGCGACCGTTATACGCGATCTGGCGCTGCCATAGCGGTCGCTAAGAACAACGGCGAACACAAACAGAAATAATTTTCTCTTGTCAAAGTCAGAATCTTCAAAAATCATAATAATCTCACAAAACATCCCCCTTTAGAACTTTTTCTTTAATGGCCATAAGCGGGAGTAAAAGACCAACCGCCCGAACAAACACTAGAGGCGCCACCGGTCATCAAATGGTGTAAAAATTGCGAAAATTTAATCATCTAATTTTGACACAAGGGGTCGCGCTTAACTATTTTAATTTTTATTTTAATTTTAATTCAATATTTATTGTTTTCAAACTATAACTATTATTAGACTTTGTTGTATTTTGTGAATGTATAAATGTTTTCTTAGTATAAAGTTGCATTATAGTAATTTAAATTATATTACACACATATTTAAGATTCAAATATTATGACATATATGTCAGTTGCCGTCTAAAATGTCATCTTGATAACAAAAAGTTAGATGAAAGTTAGTTATTGTCAAAAGTAGTTAAAATCATGTTAAAATATTAAAATTTACAAGTTATAATTACATATTTTATATTATTTCAACAACAAACACATAATAGTACAGCGTAATGTTGATATGCATGTCCAAAACAAAAAGTGCCGTTATATTTTTCAGTTTTCGTTGTCAGCCGCGGAAGTTTCAGTGATTTTAGTGTTGTCGGATATTTTTATTTGTAAAATAGAAATATTGCGTTTGGATTGCAAAACTAAAAGTGGAAGTTTTATTGCAATGTAAGTAAGCGTTTGTCCATTTTATATTTTACTTTTTTCATACCTACGACAAATATACATATATTGAAATTTTATAAATTCGTTTCCATTTAAAAAAATGTTAGAAAACAAGCTTGTAATCCTTGTAATTGACATAATTGTTATGTAATATATTCCATTTAAATGTAATATATTACTTTACAATTAAAAAAAAGTACATTTAAAAAATATATTAAAAATATATACAGGCATTAATTGAAATTTTTTGAGTGCGAACAAACACGAGAGGCGCTTTATTATTTACTTTCATTTCTTAACATGACAGACGAAGTTCTAAAGGGGGATGTTTTGTGAATAATCTTTAAAAATCTAAACCGCTCTCATTAAAGAAATTCCGAAAAGTGTTTATAGCGTCCATTTTCAAAGTAATTATTGCTATCTTGTGAGTTTAATTCAAGTTTTATTTACTTCAACCTGTGATAATTGTGAAAAAGTGGCATTAAAAACTTAAAAAGGTGAGCTGTGAACTGTGAACTGCAAAAACCATCGTGGATCGTGGCATAACGTCGGTTTCCAATGTTTCATAAGTATTTCATACATGCGTCCTTATATAAAATAAAGTTTCTTGTATGCAACACACTGTATTTTTTAAACGCAGAAATAATAATAAATTTGAATAAACAATATTTGGCGATATAATTCCGAAAAAGCCCAGAACCGCTCGAAATTTTCAAAAAGTTTTGGGTCGCGACCGTTTGCAAGAATAGCGCCAAATAGTGTTTACATTGTCCTTATGGGCACTTTCCAATCTAAACTTGCTTCATTTATCTATGTCAAAATGTTTTTCAAACTATAATTTGTTATATGTGTTTTAATTAGACAATTCCTTTTGTTTGTGGCCCTAAAAATATAATGTAAGTCTTTTATTTTTGCCATCATTTAAGTACCTATTTATATTTACTCCATTTACAAAACTTTGGGCGTATTACGTTGGTCTTGTTTTATTATAATAAACGATGTTTAAATATTTGACTTATAAATGAAAACTTTAAATAATAAATAATATTTACACATATTTGTCTTTAATTTTATTTAATAATAAATCTGTTATAAGTTATAGGTACTGTTAAATCTTATTTTTTACATCACACACAGCAACGATACTTGTTATTAGTATTGTTGAATTTGTGTAAAAAATAAGATTTAATAATCAAATTTAATTATTTTAGAGTAAAATTCAATAAATAAGCTCATTTAAAAAGCCCGCGCTTCGACCCATTTAAAACAAGCCCTACTCAATAGATGGCGCCACTTCTGTAGGACCATTTTTCAGTATGACAGAGTCCATTCTTTTTCTAGCTAGGTATATTCTTTGGTTGTACTGTAACATGGTACAAAGAAAACAAGGTATGATCGATAGCGGCTCCAATTTCGTTAAGTTTGCGCATACCACCTGTGACGTCATACGCCATACAAAAAAATATTCATATTGTCCAATTGCCACTAATAAAAAAAGACCTAAAATAGGGAAGAATTAGGACATAACCCCAAAAGTTATGTCAAATCATCGAACTTGACATTTGAAAAATTATTTTCACATTTATTATGTCATCTGTGTGACAATTTGAAATTGGCGCGCGGAGCTTGCCGACCAATGGTGCCGTTTATCACCTGTGACGTAGTGACCAACCTGCGCAATATCATACCTTGTATTCTTTGTATCATGGTACTGTAATGTGTGCCATCAATTTTTCACACCGGTTCTACATTTTATCTTAAATTAAGAATATACATATACATTTTATCAACTAATCCGAACATTCCGAACGGCACTACTTGAGAGGCTGTACTAGGCAAATATACTCACCATGGTTTACTATTGCCTTGCTTGAGGTGGCGGTCGCTCTGTTTAAATAAATTCTTTATTTAAATAAATAAAGCTGGTTACTTAACTGCTACGTGTTATCGCTATTGTTAAATTTATCTATCTTTACATGGTTGGCATGGGTTTTTTATTGTTTTGCTTCTAACGGCGGCGGATGAAGATATGAAAAATATACTGATATATTATTTTCACCTTCCTAACCATTCACATTTGTATTTACAATTTTGAATAAAAAACCAATATCCTATTATACTAACTTACGTCTATTAGTAGTTTTGATTTTTTAGAATACAAAATGAGATGTATTCAAAAGGATATACAAATTTTTAACTGTTTATATGAGTTCACATCGATTCACATCATCACTCAACCATAGTCAACCTAAATTCAGAACAGGAGCTATATACCATAGATCCACCTAAAAGGAAATTCGCAGGTACAATCTAGAGAAAAAAGACAAATTAACTGATTATTGCGTAACACGTGGAAATCCTTTTTAGTATTCAAAAGGTCGATAGTTTACACGCAAAAAAAACCTTTTACTCCTTATTTTAGATTTCAACTATTAAAAAGCAAATAAATCAGTTTTAATAAATAAGACAACACTGGAAATAGTAGAAGAATATAGATATTTGGAACAACTAATACGCAGCTCGGGATATCTACTACCAGGAATCAACAGAAGAATTAGGTTAGCATGGTGTATTTATGGAAGAAACTCAATCATATTCAAATCTAGAATGCCACTTTATCTAAAGAAGAAAACATTAGACCAATGAGTACTACCAGTCATGACCAATGCATGCGAAACCTGGACACTTAAAACGGACATTCAAAGGAAACTGAAGGCAGCACAACTCTCAAAGAAACGAAATATACTGGGAATAACCAAGAGAGACCGTAAAAGTATAGAGTCAATACGACAAAAAAGCCAAGTAATAGATGTCATCCACAGAATCAAATCCCTCAACTGGGCAGGACACCTTGCAAGAAGGACAGACAGCAGATGGACCTAAAAAATTAAATTAAGAGACCTAGAAGAAGACCTAGTAGACCTAAGTAGACCTAAGAGACCTAGAAGAAGACCGAACCTGAGATGAACCATGATATTAGAAAATTAGCAGGGATAACTTGGGCCCGCATAACCAACAATAGACAACTACTAACCCAACTACAAAGAGAGTATCTAAATCTAAATATGTGAATGGGGCACACCATAATTAGAATATTGAATATTACTTTGAATATAAATTAAAATAAATAACAATAAAAAAAGAAAAATAACGATCGAACTAAAAAATTTGAAATAATTAAGAGGTTTCCAAAAGCCATAGAAAATCAACTAGCTGGATAATATATGGAAAAAATGTGCTGATAAATTATTGTTGCTATTTTTACGTGCTGATTGATCATATATAAAAAAAACACACACAAGGGCTTCTTTTATTTGACTTATTTATGGGAATTTTGAAATAATATTATAGAAAATCATTGAAATAAATAAAATACAATAATTATTGGTGTAAAATAAGAGAGTTTTCTTTTAAAACACTCGTTTTTTTTTAGAAGTTTGAATGATTTTAGATTACAACTTCAAAAATAAATAAAAATTTATAATTTAATTATTGAGTAAGTTAATTAATTTTGCTTTATAATTTTTATAGGTCAACAAAATCTACCAAAAAATAGCCAAAATAACACGACTTAACAAAGATTTCGGAAAAATTACCCTTTTGAGAAACGTGACAGAGTGTCCAAAAATATTATATTCAAAATTTCATTAAAAATGAACTTTATCCCAGAAATATTATAGGATTAATTTTAAATCAATATCAATTATGGCTCTTAAACATTTTTAAGCCGTTTTATTAATAAATCTTCCCAAGAAAATCAGTCAATAAGATATTATTACCAAGGACTCATCTAAAACCAATGAAATCAAGCCACAAAAACTGTCCCTTCATTTTTAAGGGCAGTTTTTTGTGTCTCAAATAAAGGACTGAGGGTTTTTTGCTAAATTACTATTCACCTTTAAATTGGTAAATATTTTTTCTGTGTATATTCTGGAATTCTATACTTATCCGGATATTAAGCTATTAACAAGCCTCCCATCAAACTAACCTTGACCTAGTTGTATTAAAATTTCATAAAATCGTTAAACAATCAATTTTTCGATTCGTATTAAGAATTAAGACCTTACACTGCTCTAAGAAGACTGGAAGAAGATATTTAAATTTCATAACAATACTGTATAGCCTGGTTTTCTAATTACATATATAAAGGTAATATAATCAAAGGAAACCTATAGTTTATTCATGGTTTATTCTCTAAGTAGCTATACTCTATACATTATATTATGTGTATATTGAATGCCTTTTAAACCAATCAGTTCATATTCTTCCTTTTTTAAAAGATCTGAATAAAATTCGGTTCAAGGCCAAATAACTAGGACACTTATACGGTCCAACAAAATAGGTTAAACTAATAAGAAACACTATTTGAACAGTCAATTTATAAAATAAATATGATTCTATCGTAACTAAAAGGACCATAAGTCAAATTACTATAATCGTTCTGATACAAAATTTGATTGAGGACAGGGCCGAACTAAAGTTATTTCGTGTGGTAGTAGATTAGAAGCATATTCGAATATACAGGGTGCTACAAATTAGAGATACGAGCATTGGTATCTCGGAAACCGTAATAGATACGAAGATGGTTAAATTGAGGCATATTTGCCTCCTTGGGATGTTCACCAAGATGCCATCAAAAAAGTTTTATAAATTTCAGGGATTGGTGAGTTTCTTGGAAAAAAAAACGGATTTTTTTAAAAATCAATTTTATTTTTTCCTGTCATTACTTTTTAGAAAATCAAAAAACTGGTTGCACATTCTCATAGCCACTTTATTAGGGTTATCTGATGGTATTTTTAGATTTTCAAATTAGCTTATAATTTGTGAGATACAGTCGCCAACTTATTTTTTTTAAATACGACCCTGCATTTTTTATTTCAGGTTTTGAGAGAACTCGGTCTCCTTAGTACAATGATATGCCACACTTGATACTTTTTTTTGTTTTTGGGTACCTTAACAATAACAAAACTATTTGTTATTTAAAATAACTCGCAACGTCTAGCGTGTTTTGTAGTAGTCTCTGTTATTTTTGTGAATATCTTGTATGTTACTGATAGTAGACTTATTAGTTTCTGATGTCTTCTTTGCTGCCTTTACTACGTACTTGTCAAATATATCAAACCATTATTCGATTCTTATCAGATATGTAAAGTAAGGGTTCGATCCAAATATGACAAACTGGTATTTAAATTTTACAAATTTTACCGCTTTCCTTTATAAATGACTTTAAAACATGACATACACACACAATTTAAAAGGTTGTTATTTAGCCTTTTAAGTGCAAAAATTTACTTTTTAAAGTGAATTAATGCGGATAGTTAAGTTCTTTAAAACCTAAATGGTGGTTTTCGTGCGCGTAAAACTATTCTTGAGAAAAATCGAATTGTCAAAGTTCTTGTCTTGACTGTTAGAATCTCCTAGTCGATGTGGAATTGCGTGCACAATAATTTATGTATAGGTCGCCAATTAGGTTGATGCATACCGTATTTAAGAAAAGTATTTCATACCAATTATAACTAAATATAAACGACTTACTAAGATTTTGTTTTTTCATCACGTAGTTGGTACTATGCATATAGCTTTTATGGATATTTTTATTGTCTTTGGTAATACTGGTATTCTTCTTTTATTTACAAATATTAAGGGTGGTCCGACTTGTATTCCGGAAACTTCAAAAAAAAAAAAAAAATAAAATAAGTTAAAAAGTTCGTTTAAATGTATGTTCTAAAAATCTTAACTTTATCTAAGTAATAATAATTAATAAAATATCATTTTTATTTCGATTTTTCCAAATAATTAAAAGTAACGTCACATTGTTGATGAAAATTGGTGTCAAGGTTTTTTTGACATGGGAATGTGAATTTGATGTCAATATGACTTCCACTTGTAGAGGACGCCCTAATATTTTTAACTGTTTGAAGAGTAATAACTATTTTGTCGTACTGTATAAAACTATTGAGTATAAAATTACTTTACAACGATTTTTTTACGTGAAAAGGTCTCTTGGGTAAAAAAATCGCTACGAGTAATGGGTTTTTAGACATTTGGAATCGAAAATTATCAATACCTGTCATCATTGACATATTTAAAATTGTGAACTACAATTTATTAGACTGAAAATCATAAATTTTGAAATGTTTTGTCCAAAAGTTCAACAGAAAAAAAATGTAAAAAAAAAAACATTTTTTATCATAATTTTTTTGCAAAAATTATGATTAATTTTAAAAAATTAAAAATTTCCCAATTTATATCATTTCAGTGAAATAACTATCTATCTACACAACAACGTGTTTATTTTTTGGTAATAATGACATGTATGTGACTATTTCATTCTAAATATCTTAAGAACGGTTCCTCGTAGCGAATTTTTAAAGAGTTATTTTTTTTTAAAAAGTATTTTTTTTTTTTTTTTGTAGTTTTATACAGGTAGTTTTATACAGGTACGGACCAAAAGTAGACACTTCAAAACAGTTAACACTCATGTAGGTTGGCGCCCTCTACCAGTTAGGAGTTGATATTGACTCAAATCATTCTCATGTCAAAAACCAGCGACACCAATTTTCATCACAAATATTGACGTTACTCAGAATTATTTTTAGAAAAAATCGAAATAAAATGAAATTTTTTTTTTTTTATATAAATAATTGAAACTAAGCATTTTTAAGAATTATTTATACGACTTTTGTTACATTATATTTTAAATAAAAAAAAAAAAAAAAAAAATTCTTTAAAAAATATTTTTTTTTTTTTTTTTGTTCATATTTTTAACCTTATTGATCGTGAAATATTTTACAATGATCCCAGATAAATGGGAAACTATGTGGGGTGCAAATCTTGACCTTATTCAAGCTCATCAACACTGTACAGGGTGGCCAACACTGGTGGTGGACACTTTTAGGACACCTATAGAGGCGGCTATATAAGAGATAGACGAAAAATCATATCGGTGTCTGCAGCTCAATTTTATTAAGAACATGTTGGTAAAACCACAGATCGATGATCTGTTGCCGTTTCGGAGATTTCGGTGTTATTTAAGAAATCTGCATTTTTACAAATCACATGTAACTTTTTTGCTTACTGAAAATTGTAATTATTTATTGAAATATTTTTTTTTTTTTTTTTTTTTTTTTTTTTTTTTTTAAGTATTAATTTTTTTAAAAAAAAAAAAAAAAAAAAAAAAAAAAATGATTTTTTTATTTATTTGGCAACTCTTAAATATTAATGTTTAAAAAATATCCTAACCATCTAAAATTCTCCTATTT
>NW_022145712.1:0-9615 GCF_002938485.1 Sitophilus oryzae | reverse complement strand
TAACTGGTTAATCAACCTTAATTTATGAAAGTTATGGCGGTTCAAAAAGTAAACAAGTAGTTATTAAATAATTAATTGGATAATCAAAATTTCATGATTTTTAAACATCTTATTTAAATAATAAAAAAAAAAAAAAAAATTTTGGCTCTTTTAAAAAATTTATTTGCTCAGTGCCGATTAATAATTGAAAAGCAAAATTTACATTATAACGCATTTATTGACTGTTCCAATCAAATCTGGACAACACCAAGGATATTCCAGAGGGTATCTACGCAGATCGTGGAGAAGAAGATCGGATGTTTACATTGAAATGAATGGTGGTCACTTTAAACATTTACTAAGAATGAATTAAGGAATGCATTATTTTAATAAGGAATTTTGTAATTGTCGTAAATTATTCACTCCTACCCCACATAGGGACTAAAATACCTCTACTAATAAAAGCCAAATCAGACCTACCAGCCTACCAAAATATTCTAATAAAATCAAACTCCAGCCAAGAACATCAAATTTCAAAATTTCTACGACAAACCTTGATAAAGGAAAAAAAGGGTAAGTGTTAAACTAGGAAGTCACCAACCATAGATAAGATACTACTATAACTACTAACACATGGCATTGCAAGATCAATAGGCGTCTATAGATTATAACCAAATAAAGTTTTAGTCAAGTGATTAAGCTGGACTGGCACAGCGTTGCCTAATTTTACATATTATTTTAATCAAAACATTTAGGAAAACAAAAAAATAATTATAAATAAACATTTTTTTTTTTTTTTTTTTACTTTTACTTACTTAATACATCAACAAAACTCACCTCCCACAGCACCTAAGAGACATAAATGGCTGTTACTCCAAGCCCTGTTCCAAAATACCCCCTAATAAAGTAGCGATGATTTTTGCAACGGCTATAAAGCTATCTCGAAGACTTCGCCAGGTTCCAAAGAACAAATGTTGGATTGCAGTGTGATGCTAGTAAAAAATTCTGCTTAAAGTATCACAACACAATTCATTTAAAAAAAAAAAAAAAAAAAAAAAAAAAAAAAAAAAAAGTGTCAAAACGAATGACAATATCAGGAAATAAATGAATAAACGTGGCAACTTGACATTTTGCATAAGTAGAGCTACCACCTGAATCCCTAATGGAAATTCTAAATTCAATAGATTTTGCCAATATTTATTATACTCATAAACACTGTCAAATTTATCATCCATAACTAAATTAAACAAAAAAAATTAGAAAAAATATATCTTTACAATAATAAAAATAACATACTTGTGTTATCTCAATCTCTCAGATTTAGACACCTGGCTTCTTTCCATTGCTTTTATTAATCTCTGTTTTGTGTGTATTAGTTATAAAATATTCATTGAAATCCAAATAATATTTGAGATAAAATTAATAGTGAAAAGGTTGCACTTATCCTATGTAAAAGCCTCTAAAGGATAAACAAGGTAAAGTGTATTTTGAAAGAACTGTCTAATGATTGTTTTTTTCGAAGGAATCTTAGGTATGATCGAAATTGTCACCATTTTGTTGATCTGTAAAATCCTTTTAAAACGTCAAATTTCATTATATATTCTATTATATTATATAATTGTACATATGAAGTACGATTTACTTTTTGATGAAAATGATTAGAGAAAATTGAATCATATTTTATAAAGGGTCTACAAATGTTATGTATAATTGATCACAGGTATACCTCAAATATATTAAAGTTTTACTACTTTTGGTGCATATACCTAGTATACATAATACAAACCTAGCATACATAATTGCTAAAACCTAATTTTAAAAAGTTTTAACATCCTACCTATAACTCTAAAGTGCCATGCATTTCCAAACCCATGTTTGTACGAATTTTTCAAATTTTTTAAGTGCGTCTCAAAAAGGGTACCAACTCTATAACTTTGTTAGTTTTCAGATAAAAAACGAGATTTGTATATTAGTATATAAATTAGATTGATTGACGTATTCAACTGATTTCGACCACTTTCTCTGCTCAACGGAAATGATGACAACTTTGATATTCTTTAAATAACCCTCGGTATATTTTTTGATTTTATTCGATAAAAAATTGATAATTCTAATAAAATACCATCGACATATCATATGCAGTCAACTTTGACATTTTAGTTTTAAAAGAAAATTGTATTTTAAAATAATAACAAATTTTTTTTTTTTAATTTCAATCTAGACTGCCATGGTTGTGTTAAAAAACACTCACTTTTAATCAAGAAGTCTTGGGAAAAAATATATATTTGATTGCCTAATGTTTTCGTATTTTGTCCTGGCCGGTTAAAATGCCCAAATCGTATTTTAATCATATCTCAATTCTTTTCTTAAAATGGAACATAGCTCAATACCGTGTATCAATTTGAAAAAGGCATTTTTTTACGTATAGATAATTTGGTACCACACACTTGCATTTCGAGTCAAACTATCGTTATGAACCGTAATGTTACAATTTTAAATAAACCATGCATATTCAAAAACGTCAAAAGTTGATATATGATATGCTGCCATTCTATTCAGAGGTCATTTCTATCGAATAAAGTAAAAATAACGAGGGTGTGTCATTTAAAATCAAAATCCTGCCATAATTTACGGTGAAAAGTAAGTGACTGAAAACAATTGAATAGGTCAATCAATCCTAATTTAAGGTCATATACTAACATACCCAATGGCGATGTCAACAACCTGACAAGGAGAAAAGTGGTAATCGAATGACAAATTATGAATCTTTCCTCAAAATTCCATTCCAATCACTAAAAGCATTTGAAAGAAAATTATAATAAATCGAAAAGATTATTAGTTACGAAACAAAGCAGAATCGGACCTGTTGATAAGGAAAAAATAATTTTATTTCTACGTGAAGATGCCATACGTTTTGAAACATCCCGTATATTTTTATTTTTATTATTCTGTGGACAAACTTAAAGCACTTAAGCACTAGCACGCCTGCGATGACAGCTCAAGGCCATCTAGCGGAGCCGCCCAGTCCTAAGGCCGCCAAGGACCCCAAGGTGCGCACCACATCCAAGGCGCGCCAAAAGAAGTTCCTCCGTCACTTCCCCAACGTGGAGGAAGACGAGAAAGTGCTCAACCATTACTCCTGCGCCCTCATCGGCGACATCTTGCTCCAGGGCCACCATAATACCAAAAACTACTTCAAGGCCTTCTACCCAACGTATTTGATGGACAACTAAGGTAAGCGCTGGTCATACCGACTGGTTACAACAGTTAACCTAATGCCTAGGACTGCTCATTCAGCCAAATGTGTTTGCAAGGTGCATGCGAAAACTCTTTGCTTCGTGACGTCATTGTAGTCCCTTATCATGATAGTAGTGTGTAATATTATTGGTTGCCGTAATGCAGAACATCTAATATTGAGTTTCTATTTAAACACCTTATATGTATGCAATATAAAATTAACCGTATAAACGCCAAATATCTACATAATGCACTTTTACAACAGAGTAGAATCACCTTTGCGGCAGCATTCTTTTAGAAAAAGCATTCCCATATTTTGGTTTTGTGAAAAAAATAAAAGTCAGCCATCGTGGCACTTAGTAAGAACTTCTAGTCACAACCACAACATTAAAATGGATAGGTCATTCGTCGTTGAACACTTTAGAGATATATTATTGGTGTCTGACACTTTTAATAAGCATGATGGTGAAACTGTTATTGATATATTATTGAGGTTTCGAAACATATTTTATCATGAAGCATAATTTTTATGAAAACATTTCTTTTTTTTTTTTTTTTTTTTTTTTTTTATTTTTAAAATTAATACTCCTATATTCATCAACAGAAAATTGATTTTATACAATATCTGTATTTAATTTATTGAATTTAATACCTTTCAAAGAATACATTCTTGATATTGTCGATTCCTCTTTCGAGATATAGAGTATATGTACCCGCCTGCTTTGAATAAGTAGGCTATGAACGGCACCGACTGTAATGTAAAAATTTTTAGCTGTGAGCATCAATTAAAACGAAAATAATATTTGCTATGAGAGATGCAGAATTTTGTAACAATTTAAAATATATGTAAATCCAACATCAACACATTTTAAATTATATCATCTAATAAATAATAAAATAAATGTCTGCGACATGAGATTTTCAGGTGTTCGACAGTTCTACATATCGACCGTCTTCTACTATGGACAGACGGGGCAGTTTTTTGAACATTTCTCGCGGAATTCATCTCAGTGGGGTGAAAGATACCCTCTCATAACTGCTAAGTATTTCTACCCTTTATTCGACTGCATACAAAGGTGTCCTTATTCTTCCATAAAATATAACGTTGCTAGGATTAGATACATGGGCACTAAGTCAGGCGGCCCTGACGGCCAACGGCTGACTTTGCTAGCTATTCACCATTTTGAAATTGCAGCACCATGCTGATAACTCTCAGAGTCTAGAGGCAGGTGCGTCGCTGTCTCTTGCTGGAAAAATATGTTTCTAGTCCCATTAAGGGCCTATCATCAATAAGGGGTCCAAAAGCCTACCAGTTAAAAAAAGTGGCGAACTTTTAAAATTCCCAGTATTTCGAAGGGATTATAAATAAAAAATATCAAGTGTGTTATATTTTGGAAAGATAATTTCAAATTCCTTTCAGTTAATTAAAATATAGAGGTCCCAAATAAAGAATCAATTTTCATTGATAACTCTTTGAATTTTATTAATTTTAAAAAAATTATACTTAAACCATTAAATTTACGTAAAAGGTGCTTTGGAAATGTTTCTATAGAAATACAAAAAATCTTCCATAGCAAAAAAAAAAAAAAAAAAATTTGTTAAAAATGCACATTTTTGAAAACACCTGTAACTCCGAAACGGTAATAGATATTGATGTGGGGTTTTCACAATCATGTTTTGATGAAAATTGAGCTCCAGGCAATCTGATATTAGTTTTCGTCTATCCTCTATAGAAAAGGGTGTTTTTTTTTTTTTTTATTCAGATTTATTTACTATTACATCTTCATTATTCGATATGTCTATAGCTCTAAAAACACCTTGTGTGTCATAATGAAAAGTCATGTTGAACCACTCTATTAATGCTTATATCTACACGCTTTCTCTTCATTTTAAAAATCTATATTTGCATAATTTTTGTTTTCATTCTTTAATTTACAAAGTTTGATGTTGTGCTTACATTTCTGAGTAATTGTATAGGATTGAACTTGTTTCCATGATTAACTAAGTGAAATTGTTTATAATATAAGAACTGGCTATAACTCAGTAATTTTTCGAAGAAAAGATATTATAGCTTATATCGCTGAAAAGCTTAAAATGTATGCTTTTATAGTCACGTACTAACTAGGGAGCCCATTTAAAAAATATAAGGTTTGTGTGTCATATCTCAAAAATGACAGGCTTTAGAAAAATGAGAGGATATAATCTTCATTAAGGATGTGATTATCTACAACTTTCTCATCTGAAAACTTTTGGTCTAAATATTTATAAAGGAATTAGGGACAATTTTTAAAATAGCCGAAACTTGTTTTTTTCGAAATATCTAGTAAGCCATGAACTTTTTCAAAAATCTGAAAGGTGCATATTTATGACCCCACAAAACTGCAATTCTTTCCCCATTTAACCGACTCTCTATCTCCAGTAGTCTCCGAGATACCCATAGAGAACATCGTAGGAAACTCACCCTGTATTAATTTCTGATACAAATCCACATTTATCTAGAATAATTTATTAATAACACAAGTATGTAATTCAATAAGTCAAGAAACAAAAAAAGTCAAAATTTTTTAACCGTTTAACCGAAAAAAACGGTGTGCAGTTGGCTTGGAAATGACGATAGATGACATTTCCTATACAGGGTTTCTCAGAAATAAGTGTAGATATTTTAAGGGGTGGTAGATTTGGTTTAAAGAAACATATTTTCTCTTTACCATTTTTAAAATAAATTAAATATAACCGAGATATTTAACTCTGAAATTAAAAAAAAAACAATGGCAATATTTTGAGAACCGCTGGCTATAACCGGCTATTAAGCAGTGGCGGCTTAAATCAGGAGAAAATTAGAAAAACTTATTTAAATTATCCTTTTTGTAAATCACTTTTTTTCATCCTAAAATATTCAAAACTATTCTGAATTTGTCCAATTTTCGCTTGAAAACATTTTATTTTACCCATTTTCCCTACTGCCGGTCAAAATTTAATTTTGTCCTTCGTTCCCGCTATGTTTTACAGATATTTAATCTCTAATCTCCAAGTGCTGCGGCTCGTGACGCCAACAAGGTAAGGTATAGAAAATGTAATGGGTTAAGGTGCGATAGATATAGTTTATATTGGCCATTGACCGCGTCATTCATAAAAGGATTTGTAAGGTAGGCAACTTTATATACAGTTGTATTTTGTAGTTTACTGACAGACGATATAAAAAGTGGCGGTTTTTGGCTTTGTCTAGAAACCAGCGTGTTATTATTGTAACATTGTTTATTAGTTGACAATCAATATAGTTGATTAAGAAATATCGAATGCATTATTTCTATATAAATATATTAGAGGATTTCAGTCATATCGCTGGAAAAGTTTCGCCGTTTGGGCAGTTTGGATGTTTATAAAAACTCAAATTATAAAACAACGTAGGTTTTTGTATTGTTTATCGCGTATCGCGTATAATGTTTGGTTTGTTCAATATAAATCAATATTTAAACTTTTAATATCGAGTATCGTAGTTTTAGTTGCCGTAGCTTTGTCGTAGCTGATGGTTTGAGATGCAGCGCGAAATTTGTGTAGGTAATAATTTATAATTTTCTGGTTCTGGATAAGTGATGAACTCTCGTTGATTGATTCTGGAATACATATTTTCAAATAGACAACATATGGTGTTCAGTTTGTAAAATCGTGCGGTTAAAAGAAAACAAGGTAAAAACAATTGCTTCTATTTCGAAAAACGTTTAGAGAAGGAATTGACTTAAAATATAAAAAAATGTGAAATAAAACTTTTAGAAATGCGTATGTGTATGTATGTATTATGTATTTATATTATTGTGACATTATTATATAAGTGTCTTAAATCCTACCGTCGAAAATTTGTGTAAAGAACATTGACTGGATTTTTAGTGAAATGGCACTAGACCACCTGTTTAAAAATGTAAGAATAGGTTTCATTTTAACATAATTTGTATTTATTTTTAGATTTATTTTCCTTTAACTAAACGTACAAGTACCTTGTAAGAAACCAATTAAATTTGGTCGCGTTTTAAAAAAATTGACACAATATTTTTAGATATTGACCTCCCTACAATAATAACCACGGGTCGCCACTGCTATTGAGAGGTTTTAACGAGGTTAGGTTTTTCAGCTTAGGCCCGGTTGTACCAGCGAAGTTTACCGTTAGATCAACAGTGAACGACGGTCAAAGCAAAAAATGCTTTGTACCAACCCTAAACGCCATTCAAATACCCCGGTTCATAGAGGGTGATGTTTGGCGGTTCAAGCGTTGTTCAGGCGTAGATGTGGCGTAGATATAACGGTGATAACACGTAAATGTCGTCAATCGTCATTTCTAAAGCAATGCATTGATGCGGTTTTTTGCGTTCATATGGTATATTCTTGGTGCGTATGCATAATATTCATATAATATTAACTCTGGTTCTTCTTTTCAGCTTTTAATACCTGTCCTAACTGTTGAAGAAATCACGAAAGAGAAAACAGCTAAAATAATACCAAATGCCGTCGGGATCGCCACGAGTGAGGACAAACACATCTTCGGGAGTCTGATGTCCAGGGACAACACGCTGGCTTACATGAAAACTGTATGGGAAAAGGCGAAATTAGAGGAAGCGATACCGGAACCGGAAGTAACTGTAAGTCATTAACAACACTACTAAGCTTCATTCAGAACCTCCAAATTAGTGGAATAAATTAGTGGTTTTAATTAGCGTAGAATTTTATTCATTAAATTGCAATGTAAGGCATTCAGAATGTTAAAATTAGTGGTAGTCATTTTCAATTAGTATAAAAAGTTAACAAACTTTTAACTTTTCCACTAATTATACTTCAGAATTTGCGAGGAATGTCATGCCTTTGATTCTCATCCGTCAAGAGAAATTGTGGTTAGAAATGAAAATTTGATTGTTTTATAAGCTAAATTTAGGCTTTCTCTATTGATACAACTGACTAGCCGAAGTTCTTGCTTTCTGCAGAAGCTTTAAGCTTCTTTCAGAACCTCGCAATTAGTGGAATAAATTAGTAGTTTCAATTACACTTTATACTTTTTAAGCTTCATTCAGAACCTCCCAGTTAGTGGAATAAATTAGTGGTTTCAATTACCTTTATACTTTTTAGTTTACGATCATTCACAATGTCTAAAAAACACAATTAAAATTAATAACATATCCTAGCAACAGCATAATATTCACAGATAATATTTAGCTTATAAAACAATAAACTTTTGATTTCTAACCAAAATTTTTCTTGACGGGTGATAATCAAAGGCCAAAAATGACATTCCTCGCAAATTTTGAAGTATAATTAGTGGAAAAGTCAAAAGTTCGTTAACTTTTTCCAGTAATTGAAAATTACTACCACTAATTATGACGTTCTGCGAATGGTTACATTAAAATTAGGTGAACAAACTTCTACGGCTAATTGAAACTACTAATTTATTCCACTGATTTCGAGGTTCTGAATGGAGCTTTAGTTAGGATCATTCACGATGTTTATAAAAAACACAATTAAAATTAATAGAATATCCTAGCAACAGCTTGCGAAGGGGCCCACAGACGGTCAATATGTTTGCGCAATAATATTGCCCAATAATATCGTTAGTTATCTCCAAACAGTACAATGAATTTGTTCAATAACTAGTTTCCTTTTGCACTTTGATTATATTTCCCTAGTAATTCATCATATTGTTCATTTTTTTTATTTCTGTTGCTATATTCTTTGCTTTTTGTATTCCATAAAGCTGACAAAGAATGGTACATATCAATGACTTAATAAATCGTCTTTCTTCCTCTTTTGCTTTTGATCCCATATTTGCTGACAAACCACTCATCTAAATATTCTAAATAGAGCCGAGTAGCGAGACAAACACGCAAAGAAAACAAAAATATACTGGTCTATTGTGCAATATTATCCACACACGATACAAACTAATCACTATTGCACAATAAAAATCAAACTGTTTTTGTTTGACACAATATATTGTGCAACCTTTCAATGTAAACCCTAAACGTTCAATATTATTGCACAATATGAAATATTATTGACCGTTTGTGGGCCGCTTTAGTCAGTTGTATCCATAGAGAAAGCCTAATATTTAGCTTATAAAACAATCAACTTTTGATTTCTAACCACACTTTCTCTGGACGGAAGAAAATCAAAGGGCCAAAATGACATTTCTCGCAAATTTTGAAGTATAATTAGTGGAAAAGTTAAAAGTTTGTTAATTTTTTCTGCTAATTGAAAATGTGTACCTACTAATTTTGACGTTCTGAATGCTTACATTTGCTGTCCTCCATTCGCGAACTTCGAGTTCCGGGCTTTACGTCCTGCGGCTACTCGAAAACGGTTCTGAAAGGGGCTGTGCGCGATAGCCTAGTGCCTCCATATGGCGCGGAACAGTTCTGG
>NW_022145711.1:21595-25818 GCF_002938485.1 Sitophilus oryzae | reverse complement strand
AGGTTGGTACGCAAATAGGATCGTCCGATATAACCGTCAAATCTCGGTTGGGACACATTTGAATTATTGCGCACGAGCGTGATCGTTCGGTGACGGTGCTGCGGCGGGTTGGAACAAACCTAATGTTGTCAAAGAGGTAGACAAATATTATATTGTCGCAGGTGACTCTGACTATCAGGGCGTAGCCATAGTGGTGTAACGTGGGGCAGATGACATAATTTTAATGTCTATCAATATGCACTCATATGCAAAAAAAAACGCAAAACGGGAAAAAATTTCGTCAAATTTACATCGTTATATTTTTGTTAATTTTAGCCCTATTTTCATGAATTTTTTAACAAGCTGTATATAATATACCAACTTTAATTGGTAATCTCAGTTTTTTATAAACTTTAGTATTTGACATATTATACAGGGTTAATCGAGGGATTTGTTTTTTTACCCTAACTTTGACACATCCTGTGCAATAATTTCGTATGTAAATTTTCCTAAAATATAATTTTACGGTCAGAACCATTTCTTCTGACCATTTTGTTTTTTGGATCATGTCAATACATGCCTTGGTTAATTTTTAAGAGCGAAATGAACTTGCCACCAACAATTTGCAATTTTTCCAATTATAATTTCTTTTTGAAGTTTTTTTTTTCAATATGACAAGGCAGCTTTGGTGATATACTACTATGAACTGTGCCCATCATATTCGACGTTTGGGAAATGTTTGGCAGGAGGGTTAGAGGTCGCGAAGCGGTACCAGCTTCATTAAATGAACTTCGCTTGGTTTTTAAAGAAGAATGGAAAAGCATAACGCAATATGATAAACGCAGCCTCAATGACAGTATGATGGACGTATACAGACAGTAATAGCAGCCAGGGGAGGCAATACAAAGTATTGGGGTAATTTTTACAATTTTTTTCTGTTTGTATACTTCAGTATTAGTTAGTTCTGTTATCGTTATTAATGTTTATTAAAACAAGGATTGTATAGTTAGTCTTTAACTTTTTTTTGAATTTAGTATAGAGTATCCGATGCAGCGTAATATAACTTTACGACAATAGTCACCAAAACCATCTCGCCATATTAAAAAATTACATCAAAAGTAATGATAATTGAAAAAATTGCAAATTGATCGTGATCAGTTCATTTCGCTCTCAAAAATTAACAAAGCATGTATTGACATGATCCAAAAAATAAAATGCTCAGGAAACATGGCTCTTACTGCAAAATTATATTTTAGGAAAATTTACACACGAAATTATTGCACAGGGTGTTTTAAAGTTTAGATAAAAACAACCCCTCGTTTTACCCTGTATAATATGCCAATTACTAAAATTTATAATAAACCGAGTTTACGAATTAAAGTTGATGTAACTATATTCAATTATATAATTATATACAGTTTGTTAAAAAAATCATGAAAATAGGGCTAAAATTAACAAAAATATAACACTTTAAATTTGACCAAAAATTTTTCCGTTGCGTTTTTTTGCATCTGAGTGTATATTCTATATTGAGTGGAATTGAGCACATCGTTATTGAGTTTGACAATAATAATAGATATGTTACTTATGTTATGTTAAAAGACATACAATATAGAAAAAAGATGTTAACGTTGAAAGGCCGTGCTTATGTTAAACTGAGCTTTGATAAATTATAAATGCAAATATACTAATAAACTAATAAATGCAAACAACGAAATAGAGTGCGTTTTCTGTTCAAGTGTTTATTTATGTTGAAGTTGTGAGTACATCGGTCTTTTTTTGTAATTCATTGGCAAGAGTATCGAAAAACAAATGTTTAGATTTCTTTGCCTTTATCGACTTCACAGTGGAATAAATTTCACGATCCCCAGTTTTTTTCAAATGCTTTAGATATCTTGTAAAAGATATCCCATCAAAAACAGAATGAAAAAATGCCAAGGCTATCAAAACAACTCTTTCAATATAAAAAGTTGTGATATCTCATGAAACTGACTTGATTCAATTTATTTTATTTAGTCTCTCTTTAAGCACCTATCCAACAATTTTGTTATAAACTGTTAGTATCGGTATTAGTCATTTATATTTCTGTAACAATTATATGACTTGGTAATTGCACAGCACAATAATAATTATTTTATTAGCAGATTATTTTTTTATCTATACTAATATATAAAATCCTTAAGTGACTGACACACTGATTAATCACGATCCTGCTCAACCTGCTTAACGTAAGAAGCTCAATTTTGGCATACAGGTTGATTCTAGGGCGTAGAGGTTCGATAAGGGATTTTTCGAAATTCCAGTTCCAAGAGGGTGAAACCACCCCTCAAATATTTCAATATTTTTTATTTAAAACCCGGTCAAGTTTCTGAAACAACGCTTAAACACGTATATTTTATTTTGTTTTTTTACATATTTTAAGATATTTTAAAAATGTATATAGGGTGTTTCGAAAAATCTGGTCATTGATTAATCACGATCCTGCTTAAAGCGCTTAACGTAAAAAGCTGATTTTTGGAAAACAGATTGACTTTAGGGTGTAGAGGTTCGATAAGAAGGGATTTTTCGAAACTCGAATTCTAAGGGGGTGAAACTATTCCTCAAATATTAAAATATTTTTTATTTAAAAACCGGTGAGTTTTTCGGAAAAACTCTTAAACACGTATATTTTATTTTATTGTTTTACATACTTTAAGATTTTTGTAAATTTATACAGGGTGTTTCATAAAATATGACCATAGAGTAATCACGATTCTGCTTAAACTGCTTGACGTTTAAAGCTGATTTTTGACAAACGGATTGACTGTGAGGTGTAGAGGTTCGATTAGGAGGGGCTTCTCGAATCTCAAATTCCAAGAGGGTGAAAACGCCCCTCAAATATTACAATATTTGTTATTTAAAAAACGGTTAGTCTTTCGGGAAAACGCTTGGACACGCATACTTTATTTTGTTATTTACATATTTTGAATTTTTTTTTTAAATAATACAGGGTGTTCCAAAATGTTAGGTAATTTCTTAACCATGATTCTGCTTAAACTGCTTGACGTAAAAAGCTTATTTTTGGCAAACGGATTTTTCGAAAGTCAAATTCCAACGACATGAAACTACCCCTCAAATATTACCAAGTTATATAATTATATCGCCATATGGTTTTTTCTCATGCTGACATAAATGTGAGAAAATTTTATCCAGTTTGTATGTTAATGGAAATTCTTGCTTTGCTTTATCATCACCATTACAAATGATTAATTCGACGCTAAAGAAGTCACTGGTACACGCTAGTAATTATTATAAAAGAATAATCTACCATCTCGATTACTAAGTAAATCTAAACAGTACCCTTAAAAATAAAGCTTTCTATAGAATATCATATCGTGCAGATTTAGTTTTTTAAATAAATTTGGCAAATTTGTTTTTTTAATAGGTCGATTTTGAGTAAATTTAACCGTATTTAATTTATTTTGTTTTTGATTTTCGAAATAAGAAAGTTGTAACTTTCTTCGATTGCAAATCTGGGCTTAAATAATGCTGGTACAAATAGTATGTCCTATATGTGAATCTAATCCTGTTAATAAAGTATTTAATGCCATAGATTCAATTAAACAAATTTGAGCTTGTTTTTCGTTGTTAGTTAAGTCAGATTTTTGTATATTTGCATGCATTGCATTGCATCGCATTAAGAACTTGGTGGTACTCTATTTAAAAATGTTAAGGGCGATTTATTTGGAAGTTGTTTAACTCTGTGTAGGTCGTGAATTAATGAAAATAAATCTCTAGATGTTAAATCCATTTTAATGTTAAATTTGTTCTGAATTTATTAGTTGGGCTGCTCTACCTCTTAGTTTATTTTTAACAACTAATAAGTTTGTGTTTCCCAGTTGACATGTAGCTTACAATCACAGCTCGTTAAAAATGTTTGTGAAATGTACATCTCCAAACAAACTATTATCGAAAATATTATATATTATGATTCTATCTCTGGTTCGTTATTTATTTCTGATTCAAACGACACAGTATTTATTAAAAGATTCTATCTAAAAAATATTTTTATTTTATTTTATTTCTATTTATTTAAAAAAAACATTTGAGAAGAAACAAAATAATCGGGCTATTAAAACTAAGTACAATATTTATTGTTTTAACTATTAGTAACAGTTAACACCTGTCTTTAGGTTAGAGTAAAATTAAATTAAAACAACCTTGTCGTAAACTCAGAAAATATCTTGCACAATTTTATCACCATA
>NW_022145711.1:0-17302 GCF_002938485.1 Sitophilus oryzae | reverse complement strand
ACCCGCACCACAATACACCAACACCGTCGTTCGGCACGGCAGGGTATAATCAACATCATCAATACGTGCGCAAACGCGCAGTCCGGAAATATCATAATGCAAATCGTTTTACTAAGCATTAATTCGAGCAGTCTGGGATCGAAGTAACCCTTGAGTTTGGCTAAAATATGCCTTTGTTTCGTCAAGTAATTCTATTTTTATTTTGGTTTCTTACTTTACATTTTCAAATATATTTTATTTAATTAAGTAACGTGGTCTGGTCTGAGTGACAGCTAATATATCATTTCTATCTCTTTCTTCATCTTCTGATAAATTTTCGGACGCGGTTTTAAAAAGATCCTAAAATTATTGATTGAACCATCTCAACCTTTAAAAATGTATTGGTTTTATTGCCTGCGCCTGGATACAAGGCTCAAAAGATAAATCAGCTGCCATTTACTTACATGTTTGTTAGACATTATAACAGTCATTCTAATGATTATATTTCCCCAAAATTTTCTAAATTCACTCCTATTTTATTAATAAACATACTACACTTCAATCTGTTGAAATGAAATGCCACGCATACATCAAAAGTGGCGTCCCGATCACCATGATAACCGTTTACTTGTTACTCGGCGCGGCCTACCATCTACTAAGTGGATATTTTAAGAAAATGAAATATTGAGGTTAATAGTGAAAACAAATATAGAGCAAGTTATATATTTTCGAGAAGCTCATGCCAAGCTGAAGAAAACAAAATATACAGGGGGTTCTATTTAAAAAACATAAGCATAGTTAATATCTCAAAATATTTTTTCTGAAAAAGTCTGACTACGCCACTGCATTCTACACAGAAAAGTTCCTTTAGAATGTATAATTCATTTTACCGTGGTTGGTTGAAATAAACAAACTATCAAACATCTCAAAAGTACAAAATTTGAACTCATTGCTTCCGTTGAAACCGACGTAAGATAGCCGCCTCACGATCCGGTTTGCGCCATTGGTACTCTTTTCAAAAGAACCTGAGACTGCGGTATCAAAATTTGAATATCTCTCACGGTTTCCTAGATACCCCAAGTAAAAACAACTAAAGTATCCACCCTGTACATGGTCCGTCGAGCTAAATAGGCATGAGAAGCTAGTTTTTTGGAGGAGTAAATTGTCACATATTTACACCCCACCCCACACAAATAAAATGTACATTTTTTTAAGTTACGTCGAACATTTTTAATATTCTGACAGTCTTCTGAACCATCAGTTTCTAATTTTTAGCCGACCAAACCAAAAGGTATGGTAGGCTATTAAGATCGACAAAAAAAAGTTTTTAATTTCACCCAAATGAGTTATTTGGGTCATGAATGACCCAAATACAAAATATTTTTTCATGGTGTCGTCTGACTGTCTGTCTGTCCGTCAAAACACGATAACTCAAAACCGGCAAACCGATTTCCAACCAAATTTGGCACAAAATCTGGAATCCATATTAGCTT
Organism: Sitophilus oryzae; assembly: GCF_002938485.1. Classification (NCBI taxonomy): domain Eukaryota; kingdom Metazoa; phylum Arthropoda; class Insecta; order Coleoptera; family Curculionidae; genus Sitophilus; species Sitophilus oryzae. Next base: position 15,830 of record NW_022145711.1, on the reverse strand, counting down.
CATGGGTAAGTGGGAGCTGGTAAGGGTATGGGAGGGTTAAAAATTCCAAAAATTATAACCCAAAATTACAGGCTAGCGAAACTAAGTGGTTTTAAATTTAAGATTAGGAATAATATTTTAAAATCAAAATTTGTACAACAAAATCAGTCAAAATAGCAGCTTTTGGGATAAAAAATGGAAAATTCCTTTACTTTGAAACTAAAAGATCTAGCCTACCAACTTTTTATTAACATGTTTTTTTTTTTTTTTTTTTTTTTTATTATCTTTTTTTTAACATAGTTATGTTTTATGACGCTTAAATACGTAGGGGAGAGCGGGGCAAGAGGATCCCTCCAAGGTTTGAAAACTTATAACTCACGTCTACTGATAGATTGAAAGTCATGTTTTGTCAAGCCGTTAGCTTTCAAATGTTGTCTACGTGCTTTTAGTTATTCTTACATTTTAGTAGGGTCGGGCCGAATTTATTATATTAAAAATTAGCGCCGTAACCATGGTAATATCAGAGATTAAGAAATTAGACCGTGGTAAAATTTGCGGTGAACAAGTAGTTCTAAAAAGTTTTCGAAAAATATACAGGGAAATTTAAAGAAAATGCACGATTTTGAACATTTTTGCGAAAAAAAAACTCATAAAAAGTGTTCCTCGGGTAGAAATATACCAATTCCTGGAAAATATTTGACTTATTGAATCCAACCTTAATACTTTATATTATTGGATATTGATAACATATCAATACCAAAAATAATATCATTATTGTAAAATGCAAATATGGTAGCGTGTTTGTCATCATCTCATTGTCATTTATGATTTCTAAAGCCTATTAATTATACCTCAATTTAACGAAACAACGTAGCTCGTGACTACAGGTATTTAGACTTGTTTTAGTTTTTGTCTTCCGCGTTCCTCGTTCGATGCCATCCACGAAACGCTGCGGCAAAGTTAGAAGATTGCATTACAAGTCCAAAACAAAAAGAATAAGAAAAAACTGCTATATTATGGATTTATTTTCTCTTTTCGTTCATAATTCAGGTGTACACGAGGCACGTTTTCTTTTTATAGTGGTAATGTGGATTGAGCAAAAAGTTTTCCCATTTCTGTATATTAATTGCCTACATAAAACACCAACGATCCTTAAAAAGAAAATTAATAAAAAAAAAAAAAAAAAAAAAAAAAAAAATTGTCAAAAATAAAACTTTGGATTTAGGGTTGAAATTACGAAACAATTCATTTCATTGAAGTTTGAGACCACTTCAAGTTTAGAAAAAGTCACTAATGAAGCTAATTGTTAAACCTAATGTAAAATAAAATGGACGCTTAATTTATGTTTCTAACAGGCAATAAATGTATCAAAATGCTTTTTGATATAATAAAATATAATATTTGCATTTTGTGGCGATTAGTACCAAATGTTATTAGATAAAATTAAAACCCATATACCCTTGAAACCAAACCATTTAATGGTCAGAAACGGTTTGTTTTAAGTAAAGAAACACATGATGCCAGAGGTCAGAGAATCATAAATCCTAAACCCATTTATGAAATGAAAAAATAATAAAAAAAAAAAAGTTTGAAAATTGATTTTTGACAACTAAATTCAACGGCAGCTATGGTTACTGCTTGAAAGCTGTTTATATACATTATATTATTATTGAAATCCATTATCATCTGTCTTCATTTAAAGCTCATTTAAAATATTTGTTTTAGTCACCAATTCTGACATATAGAACTATATTTGACAGTTTTCTGAAAAAATATTAAGTATGTTTTTCAAAACCGTCAATTCATTACAAGTATAGTTTGGTTTGTTAAATTAAAATCTACTGGAAGAAAATATGTTTATTCAACTTGCATTTTAGGAACTAAGTATGTTGCATACCTTTAATCGAACGATTAGTGTTGATATGAAAACTAGGAACAGTGATTTTAGAACCTAGCTCTCAGTTGTGAAGCAGTTCTTTAATTTGTAAACTCTTTGGTAACGTAACTAGTATTTGCTAACACAGATTGCATTTGCTGTTGTTAGATTGGCTTCAGCTCGGCTGTAGCACTCTATTGTTTGTGATGAAGAAGGTTAGTTTATCTGTTCCAATCTAACCTTTCAATTTGTTTGTATTTGTTAGTAAGAAAAACGATTGACGAGGGAAAGAACAACGGTTGAGAAAGTTCTTGTACCTTCTCATTTGCCTTTTAGTATATTGTAATATTTGTAAATATATAAAACGATATCTATACAGGGTGAGTATAAAATAAGTATTGGGGCCAAGTTCAAATATTTTAGGTAGTATATTATTTCGACCCCAGAATCACGTCACTCATGAGTTTTTTTCCGTGAAAAAAAAATCTTGAAAATTTAACATAAGAGTAGATAAAATACACAAGAAAGAAAACCAAGAAAAGATCAAGCGGTTCTCAAAATATAAGCAAATAATGTTTTTTTTTAAATTTACAACGCAGCTAACTCGGTTATTTTGGATTTATTTTAAAAACGGCAAAGAGAAAATACGTTTCTTTTATCGAGATCTACCAGCCCTAAAAATGTTTGCACTTATTTAAGACCCTGTATACTAATTAACCTGAATGCCTCAGTGAAAAATAAATCAAAAATAAATTACAAGTTTTAGATATCAGCAGATCTGTACTGCGAAAAAGTTGAAAGATCCCTGTCTTCTTAGTTTGGACATTTCAGTTCTCTAGAACTTCTAATCCCAGGTCATGTCACGGAGACATCCTCTATGTTATAATACTACTCCGGTCAAATTAAACATTTCAATCCACCAAAATTCCGAAAAAGCTGAATTTTGGGTTAGCCATTACAATACATCTCGCTTTATGTTATATTGATATATATTCCACATTCCACAGAATTAATATTTCAACACGCGTTTATTATATGTATAGTAAATATTTAGGAACAAAACTTTTCACTTAAATTGCAGGAATATAATTACAATATTTTTATGATTTAATTTTATTATAATGAATTAGTACCGTATGATCGAATAAAAACGGCGTCAGCGATGGCTAAGAAATGAACATCGATGACATTTCCCATATAAATTTACATATAAAATGACAGCGATCTTCATTTCGTAGCCATCACTGATGCCGTTTTTTCGATCATACAGTATATAAAATTGTATACGATATGTTTGTTTACGGCCTTAATTGATTAATATAAGAGTAGTATTGCTAGATGAGTAACATTGGTAACATTATCAATACCAGTTGCGTCTCAAAAGTGGCTCAACCCTAGAACTTTTTTATTTTTTTAGATAAAAAAACGGGATTTGGTATGTTAGTATATAACACAAATTAGGATTGATTGACGTATTAAATTGTTTTTGGTCACTTCCTGTTTCACCGGAAATCAATAGTACTCCTGATTTTTAAATGGCATCATTTTTTACATTATTAGATAGAAAATGAACTTTTAACATTCTCGCTTAATAGAGTGCCATGGCTGTGTTAAAAACACTAATTCTTAATCAAGGAGCCTTGGAAAAATAGATTTGATCGTCCAATTTTTAGTGTCTTGTCTTGGCCAGTTAGAAAATGCCCAAATCGTATTTTCTATCATATCTCAATTTTTTCAAATGGAACGAGGGTGGCTCATTAGCATATTCGGAAAAAGCATTTTTTACGAATAATATGATACTTGGTATTTCGAGTCAAATTTTCGTTACAAACCGCAAGTTATAATTTCAAATTAACCATATGCGAAAATGTCAACAGTTGACATATGATATGACATTCTGTTAAGAATGTCATTTTCTATCGAATAAAGTAAAAAAATTCCGAGGATGCCATTTAAAAATCAAAAGTTGTAGTACTTTCCGGTGAAACAGGAAGTGACCGAAAACAATTGAATACCTCAATCAATCCTAATTTATGTCATATACTAGCATACGAAATCTCGTTTTTTAACTGGAAAAATAAAAAAGTCATAGGGGTGAGCCACTGTTGAGACGCACCCGGTATATCCGCTTGGTAAAATTATTAATTTACCCGATGTCAACAAAAATGGTCCACGGACATTATTTAAAAGCAATGTTCTTTTATTGTTTTTAAAATAAATCTCTCTCTAAAAAAGAATTTTTAAGAGAATAATATAAATCCATTCAGCTAATATTTATTATACAGGGATTTAGACAATTAAAAAAAACAAAACTAAATTCGTAAACTAAACTTTGCTACAGTCTAGAGTATAAATGTTATTTTACCATAACCAGAAATTATAAATAATTAGACCAATTTTTATATAATGTTGTGTATATTTTGTTCATGAGGCGCAATACCGTGGATTATAAACCGATAAGTGGTAGACCGCTAGTTAGTCTCTGTTTTATAATTTTTACAATATTGTAATTAATAATATTAAATAATGATTAAAACTAAATATTCTTGTTGAATCTTCGAGGAACAGCCAATTTAATTTACCATTGGTAATTGTTTCCATATCAGTTTTCCATGTTTACTTATTTTTTCTGAAATAAAAACAACGTTTGACCTTGATTGGCTCGTACTTTATTTCACAAAAATACGTATACGTATATTTATCGTACTATTTTCAGAAATGTTTTGCAAAATGTTTCACGAAATATTTCGTAAACATTTCGGGGATAGTGAAGCGGCTGTTTAAAATTATCTACAATAATGGTCCTTACATATTTTTACTAAGAATTATACCACTTCTGATTATATTCTTCTTTATAATGGGTAAAAACCAAGGTCTTTACCAAAATTCAGCTTTTTATGTTGGTAAATTTCTTTACTATTTTATAGCTAAATTGACCGGACTATACTTAAGAATTAAAATATCCCTAATAAAACATATATACAGTGTAGGAAATTTTTAAAAAATTGGATAAAATCAAATTAAAATAAATAAAAAATATTACTAATCAGTTTTCCATAAAAGTTAAACCTGGTACAAGAAATATGACAAATTTTTACCAATAAACGTCTTTTTAGTATAAGAATTTTTATCTGAATTATAAAACACGGAATAAATTATTCATGAAGATCTTTCCTTGCGATGGACTTTTATCGAGGGAATTTTCTATTCAAAGAAAATTTTGCCTCAACTTTGTTTACACATAAACCGGTATTCAGCGAGCAGACATTGCTACCATTGTTCTGGCAAAATTTGTACAAAAGGAAATGTTTACTGGGGCATTTCGTTAGTTAGCAACGCTTAGTTAGCAAAAGCGATAAGAACTTCAAACAGAGAAACTTAATGGTATACTTAATTGTTTTCTTTAGTTTTCTTTTGTTCAGGACTGATTTTAATTTAATTTTTTATTGTAAAAAACTTTGTAAAATGTAAAATTAATTAATTCGACGAAGAATAGGCTGTTTTGTTTAGTAGAAGCTTGTTCTTACAACAAAAGGATTAATTCCACTTTGCTAAAATTTAATTGGAGAATTTGAGAAAATCAGATCAATGAAATTCTTTTTTTTTTGCAGTTAGGAATAATTAAAAATATTCAAATATTATCTCGAGCATAATTCCTTATTTATTTTATCATCTTAAATAGTAGACTCACTATAACCTCGAAATATTGTACTGAGCGATCAACAATGATTGACAAATAGCTGACAGTGCTATATTCACTTTTAAAACACATTTTAAAAATATTTTTCTAGATTTGCAGGGTGATTAAAAAATAGCTGTGCACTAACTAAATTTGCAATTTTTTCAGTGGAATGTATTAATTATTCCCACTCTGTGGATTTTCCATAATATCCTCCTTCCAATTGTGGCGATTCAAAATTAAATGTTGTATATTTTTCGCTATATCAGATTGAAAACCCTGTATTTAATGACATAAATAATTTACTTATCCGACTTCATATATTTTGTTAAATAATTTTTATTCCTAAAATTAATGATATTACACTATTTTCCGTCTCATAATGATTATATTTCCAGCTACCTCATTAAAATAAATTATATTAATTAATTCACCCATTAAAAAATATAATGTATAAACCATTTTTACGTCTCTAACTGATTCTCAATCTTTGTAGTAAATTTTAATGACAAGCGCCTACTATTAATATGGAGAAAGTTAAATATTGTGTAATTTATTAAAAAAAAATCAGAATCAAATCAATATCGATCTTCGATATATATGTAAGAAATACTTAAAACATTAAGATAAAAAAGCTGTGTTGGTTTATGATGTGTTTTCCTTTTCTTGTCCTGGCCGGTTAAAAGATGCCTAAATCGCATTCTTAATCATATCTCAAATTTTTCAAATGGAACGAGAGTGACTCATTAGCATATTTAGGAAAGTAATATTTTTACGAATAATTTGGTACCACACACTTAGTATTTCGAGTCAAAATGTCATTACATTTATAGCCATGGATGGCACTCTAAATTAAAATACTATTTTTTTTTAATTGAAAATTTCAAAAGTTGACATATGCTATCATTCTATTCAAAATGTCATTTTCTATCAAACGAAGAAAAAAATTTGCAAGGGTGTCATTTAAAAATCAAAAGTTGTAGTAATTTCCGGTGAAACATGAAGTGACCGAAAGTAATATAATACGTCAATCAATCCTAATTTTTTATACATATTTATGTCATATACAAATATACAAAATCTCGTTATTTTTATCTGAATAGATAAAAGAGTTATAGGGGTGAGTCTCCCTGTCGAACACCCTCACGAATAGAAAACTCTTCTGAGTGCATATTATCGGTTCTTACATAGCTTCTAGTGTCGGAATAAAAACTGATTATTGCTCTTCTTAAGTTTTGGTCAATGTTTCTATTTATTAGGGTTCTCTGAACTTCAGAGATTATATAGCTCAAGCAAAATACCGTCAGATTGGCTTAAATCAACATTCGTAACCCTGCCAAAGAAACCCAACGCCTCACAATGTGATGACCATCGGATGATAAGTCTTATGTCCCATGTCCTCAAAACCTTTCTTAGAATCATCCACACTCGAATCTACAAGAAGTGCGAAAATCAGATGGACAACACCCAGTTTGGCTTCAGAAACGGACTCGGAACGCGTGAAGCACTCTTCTCCCTAAATGTAATGACACAGAGGTGTAGAGACATGAATGTGAATGTATTTGTATGCTTCATAGACTATCGTAAGGCGTTCGACTATGTTAATCATCAGAAGATGATCAAAATTCTAAGAACAACCGGAGTTGACGAACATGACCTACGTTTCATATCAGAACTTTATTGGCATGAAACGGCGGTAGTTGAGATGAAGCAGTCAACATCGGAAGATATACAAATCAGACGGCAGGGTTGCGTCTTGTCTCCGCTCCTGTTTAACCTGTACTCGGAGACTATATTTAGAGAAGCACTGGATCGAATCCAGGGCGGAATCAAGTTCATTGAAATCCCAATAAACAATTTCAGATATGCCGATGATACGGTTATAATAGCCAACGATATACAAGAACTGCAAAGCATTATAGATTCCGTAGTCCACTATAGTGAGATGTTTAGACTGCATCTCAATGTCTCCAAGACCAAACTATTGGTCTTTTCTAAGACTCCAATAAATGCACACCTGCGTGTCAAGGGACAAACAATCGAACTAATCGAAGTGACCTCAATAAAGTATTTGGGAGCTAACATCAATAGTCAGTGCGACCCGAAAAGAGAAATATTTTCAAGAATTGAGCAAGCGAGAAAAATCTTTGTGAGAATGAAATCATTTTTTACAAGAAGAGACCTCAGTGCGGATCTCAGAACTCGAATGGCTAGATGCTACGTCTTCTCCGTGTTACTCTATGGATGTGAGAGCTGGACACTGGATTCACAGACCGAGAAGAGAATAGAAGCCTTCGAAATGTATATATACAGACGGATGCTGCGAATCTCATGGGTACAAAAGATCACCAACAATGAAGTACTCCAGCGCATGCAGAAACAAAAAGAGATACTGAACACCATCAAGGAAAGAAAAATGCAATACCTGGGTCATGTGATGAGAGGTGGTAGATACGAAATACTGCGCCTTATGAGGCGCAGTATTTCGTATACCTCTATTATGATAGTATACCTCTAGATATGATAGACTATATATACCTCTATTATGATAGAGGGCAAAGTGCAAGGGAAAAGATCAGTAGAAAGACGCCAGAACTCATGGCTAAAAGATTTGAGGAGATGGTTTGAACGCTCGTCTGCGGTAATCTTCCGGGCTGCAGTTTCCAGAGCCACAATTGCCATTTGGATCGCCAACCTTCGGCAGGAGAGAGCGTGATAAGAAGAAGAACTTCAGATCTAGGAAGTCTGAGTGAAGTGAGGTCGAAGACTATGGCCAGTGGTAGATAGCAAAAAGACAAAACAACTACTAGAGCACAAAAAGGACCTAGTACGCATAATTGTAGGTGTCGTCACTGGAAACTGTCCCACGGGGGTAAACCTCGTGAGTTGGAAAATTTTCGACAACGACTACTGCAGAGAATGCGGAGAGGAAGAAGAAGCCATAGAGCACCTGCTGTGCCACTCTCCGGCACTGGAATACCGACGCTTTAAAACTTTAGGGCAAGGTTTTTTGGAGGGACTAGAGGAAGCAGCAGAAGTCAACATCAGCGACATCGGGAACTTTACAAAGAGCTGCAAGTGCTTTAACGCAAAGAATGAATGAGAGGAAGGTTTGGTAAAACAATACAGGGGGATCGCAACAACAATCGAACAATCGCAATGGGCCCAAGGCCTCCGAGTGGGGGATCAAATATGATCCCAAACCCCATCAACCTAACCTAACCTAACCTATAAGGGTGAGCTACTTTTAAGACGCACTCGGTATATTATGCATTTATGATACCCAATGTACGATTTATCTATAATATTGTTAAAATTTAATATATTTTTAAATCAAGAATTATGGCAAAGTACCTAGTTAGAATTAAAGCGAAGTAGATAAAAAGTTTTCATTCAGCACAAGATAAAATAATATTACTCTATTTAATCGCATTAGCAATCATCTCTCTTCACTCTTATTCAATTAAAACAGTTAATGCGATAAAACAGTTATTGCGATAAAACAGTTAATGCGATTTATTAATGGGTTTACATCCTTTGGCTTTTTATTTACTTAGCATTTAAGGTTTTTTAAAATTAAAATTGAATTAAATAGAAAGTGTTATAGTTGCTAAATATTTGATGACACTATAAGTCGCTTTTTTCTATATAAATCTAATATAGTAATGCACCTACAAGGCGGGATAACAATTGTTCAACTAAATACTCAAATTTGGATTTTTTTGTGACTTCATAATTTTCTATTGTAAAACTTCTTTAATAGTTTCAAAATAAAACATTGAAAATATTAAATGAAATAGCAGAATATACAACAACAATACGACAGATAAAACATAAACACAACAAAATTTATAAACTAACAAACAAGAAATAAGTAACAAACAAGAGATTAAGTACAATAAAATTAAAAACCTTCTTTCTTCCCTATTTTTTATTTCCGATTTATAGTCACACGATGTAACTTTCGACACCATAATTAAATCGAAACAAATTTTAATCGAACCGAACGATGTGTTTACACGCTTCAATCATGTTGTCGAATGCCGATCTTGTTAGAGAATATCAGAAATAAAACATCGCGATTAGGCGTAGACATCCCTAGCTGGCCTTGACGAACAGAAGGAGATACCTAACCTTTCATCGGCTGTTTTTATCGAATCCCGCATACGATTTGCAGTTACAAAATGGAACATCCAGAATGGTCGTATCTAGAAAAAGCTCGTATACGGCACACGATTGATCGGTCGAAAAAATCGAAACGGTCCCGTGTGAACGGGCTATTAGATTTATTTAGTTGCATCTACAGTGGTAATTTTTTATAAATCAGTTGTTGTCATTGAAATAAAAAATGCAGATCCGTATTTAAAATAATTAAGTTGGCCTCTGTCTCTCAGAAATTATCAGCTAATTTGAAAATTTAAGAATACTGCCAGATAGCTCTAAAAAAGTGACTACGAGAATGTGCAATTAGGGTTTTGATTTTCTAAAAAGTAACGACAGGAAAAAATAAAATTGATTTTCAAAAAAATCCGTTTTTTCCAAAAGCTCAGCATTCCTTGAAATTTTTAAAACTTTTTTGATGGCGTCTTGGGGAACATCCCAAGGTAGGCAACTTTGCCCCATTTAACCATCTTTGTATCTATTACGGTTTCCGAGATATCAATGCTCGTACCACGAATTTGTAGCACCTTGTACAGGGTGGGTCAAATTCGACGGTTTTAAATGGAAACATCCTTTTCTATAGGAGATAGACGAAAACTAATATCGGTGTCTGGAGCTCAATTTTTGTTAAAAACATGATGGTGAAAACGGCATATCGATATCTGTTACCGTTTCTGAGTTACGGGGTGTTTTTCAAAAATATGCACTTTTAACAAATCGCTGTAACTTTTTTGCTATGGAAAATTTTTGAAAAGGTAATGTTAAATTATTTTCAGTTAATTAAAAATATAGAGGGTGTCCCAAATAAAAAATCTGTTTTTCTGTTAATAACTCTTAAATTATTAATTTAAAAAAAAATATACTTAAACCATTAAATTCTACGTAAAAAGGTGCTTTGGAAATGTTTTCATAGAAATACAAAATTTTCCATAGCAAAAAACTTACAGCGATTTGTTAAAAATACACATTTTTGAAAAACACACCGTAACCCCAAAACGGTAACAGATATTGATGTGCGGTTTTCACCATCATGTTTTTGATGAAAATTGAGCTCCAGACACCGATATTAGTTTTCGTCTATCTCCTATAGAAAAGGGTGTTTCCATTTAAAAGCGTCGAATTTGACCCACCCTGTACACATTTCATTTAAAAAAGAATCATCAAAATTGATGCAGATGTAGCCACGGGATGGATGGGATAAAAAAACCTTTGAGCTTTTATATACTAGGGCCGGCATTTCTGGTCTTGGGTGCCGATTGTCGTGTGTACGGAGAGTATGGTCAACACGCTTAGCAAAATAAGATGTACTGAATAAAGACAGAAGGCAAGTATTTTCCCAAGCGCATAGAATCTAGCATCAGATTAAGTGGTTATGTAATAAATACTTCGTATTTTTGCTCCCTCCGACTTACTAGATTGCCATAGCGATTCACTCCTATACATGTAAACGCAGACCCAAGGTTTCGCTTACCAGCAGGGTATGTACCTACATGTATGTATAATGTATGGATTAGTTGGATATTTATAATAAAATATATTTTTACTGAAAAAAAATGAAAGGCTGTTATATTTTATTTATTCTCTACAGGTGTCCCAGGGCTGAGCGTGCATTAGAACTTTCTAGAAAACTACAATATGCAGATCGGAGATTTTTTGGACATCATTATTTTACTACGAGATCTATCGAATAAAAATATTTTCAATATGGCGGCACTTCCGGAAATACCGGAAGTTGACAGCAACTTTCTTATTTTAAATGGGTGTCTCCATTTTTTATTACATGTTTAAATTCTCTAATCGCTCAATTCCATTACAGCTGCTGTCATTATTATATGACATTCAAACAATTTCATTTTTGACATAGATAGCCATATGCCTTCTCTTTATGGCACAGTGGCTGTGATAATCACTAAATTTGACGTTTAGGCTATATACATACTTTTGACAGGCAGTTTTTTTCGTCCAAAAATTTTAAATATTGGTCTTCTCAAAAACGGTTAATTTTAGGTATAGAGTGTTTGATACAAAAATTCATAAAAATTTAAATTATATAATAAAAATAAGAAAGTTGCTGTCAACTTCCGGTATTTCCGGAAGTGCCGCCATATTGAAAATTCATTATGATTTTTAATTGATAGATCCCGTTGTAAAACAATGATGTGCAAAAAATCTAGATATTGTAGTTCTTTAGAAACTTCTAATGCACGCTCAGTCTGGGACATCCTGTATAAATACATCCGAAATATGTAAATATACAACTAAAAATATAACATACTTTACAATGAGGACCAGCAGCTTTATCACTCTATTGTACTTTTATTTTTCAGTCAAAATTAAATTCTCCAAACACTTCAAAGTAAAATTTAAAACTCTTTGAATGCTTTGAGTTTCGTCTAACGAACGAAAATCTTATTTTATACTCTAGTCATTCTCTCTTCAACTAATTTGGTAATATTTTTTATAACGATAAAAGTACTTCGTAGAAATTAATCGGTAATTTCAGTAATTCCTTCGTTTTAATGCAATAATTTATTCATACAGTTATTCATACATATTTAGTAATACAACTACAAGACATAGATATATATATATATATATATATATATATATATATATATATATATATATATATATATATATATATATATATATATATATATATATATATATATATATATATATATATATATTTTATTATTTACTAAAAATTTTCTTTTCCACTGTTAAAACATGCAACAATTTTTTTGGAAAAGTTCAGATACTAAATTTCAAACAACTTTCGTTTTTCAAACACTAGTTTTTGAGGATATTCTACCTTTATTACATTAGGTATACGAAAATACGAAACTAGGCGACATTATTTTATAGGCTAGAAGTTATTTTAGGATACAGAAACTTCTAAACGAATAACAAATGTCGTTAAAAGCGAACAATCGCCCACAAAATTCCAAGTTTAATTTAGTGTATGTTATTTTCGAGTACGGTAGTATTTCTTTTCTATTTCTATTTATTTTTATTTTAAAAATCGATAAACGGGGTTTCGCTGTTTTAACCCCTGATGTGAGCAGGAACTGTCTGAAAATACATATAGGGAATGGAAAGGTGAGATTTTAAAATAAAAATATTTTAAGGATATGAAGAAGAGGTATATCGATTAAATAGTCCAAGAGCTGACGTAAAAAATGTGCAGGAGTTTTCTGAAGACTGTTTTCAGAATTTTTTAGAATAAGGTCAGTGACCCAATTAACGCCCAATTACGCCATCCGCCATTTTCAGCGATTCTAGTAAAACTGTAAAAAAACAGTACGTCGCAATTTTATAGATTCATATCAGAATATACAGGGTAGTCCGAACTGTATTCCGAAACTGCAGTAGCATATTATCTAGATAAAACTGAGTAGAAAAAAAGAAAAAATTCGTTTAAATGTATGTCCTAAACTGCTTAATTTCGGAGATACAGAGTGTAGAAATTTCATTTTTTATTTCGATTTTTTCCAAATAACTTCTGAAGTGACGTCAATATTTGGATCAAAAATGATATAAGGGGAGTTTTTTTGACATGAGAAATTTGATTTTGATATCAATATGACTCAGGTGTAGAAGGGATGATACAGGGTGTAGAAGTTTCATTTTTATTTCGATTTTTTCCAAATAATTTCTAATAAAGCTCAATATTTGAATGAATATTGGTGTCTGAGATTTTTTGACACGAAAAATTTTATTTTGATGTCAATATGGCTCCTACTTAGAGAGGCGCCACCTACATATTTTTTAACTGTATTGAAGAATATAACTTTTTGTCCGTACCTGTATAAAACTAGTGAGTAAAAAAATATCCATTTAAGACATGTTTTACTGAAAAGAGGTCTCTTGGTAAAAATGGCTACGAGTAATGGTTCTCGAGATATTTGGAATCGAAATTATCAATACCCGTCGTCATTGACATAAATTAAACATGTTGACAAAATAATAATTATTAGACTGAAATTATAAATTTGAAATGTTTTTGTGACAAAAATTCAATAGAAACAGTTTTATCCTCATTTTTTCAAAGAAAAATTTATGATTAAGTTATTTAAAAAAAAATAAAAAAGTTCCCAAATTTATTATTTCGGCCAAATAACTATCCACTAGATGTATTGACTATTTTCATTCTAAATATCTTGAGAACGGTTCCTCGTAGCGATTTTATCAAGAGACATTTTTTACGTAAAAAATCACGGAAATGTATATTTTTTCACCCAGTAGTTTTATACCGGTACGGACGAAAAGTTATTACTCTTCAAAACAGTTAAAACACATGTAGGTGGCCCCCCCTACAAATAGGAGTCATGTTGACATCAAAATCAAATTTCTCATGTCAAAAAACTCCCAGACATCAATTTTTATCCAAATATTGACGTTATTTCCAAAATTATTTGGAAAAAATCGAAATAAAAATGAAACTTCTGCACCCTGTAACTCCGAAACTAAGCATTTTAGGACATACATTTGTACGAACTTTTTTACTTATTTTTATTTGCAGAATATGCTGCCGAAGTTTCTGGAATACAGTTTGGACTACCCTGTATATTCAATATACAGGGTGTCTCAGATTTTAATCGGGAAAATTTAATAGACGATAGAACTTGCAAAAATAAAACAAAAAGTTCATATCAACTTCCCTGAAATGGAATTACAGGGATATCGTTAGGGTGTTCATTTTTGTTCATTTTTTATAACGAGAAAACGTCAGTAATCGCAATAATTTAAAAACTCAACTTTTTAACACATAACACGCTATAACTTAAGAACCACTTCATATATTGAAACTTTTTTTATTTTGAAGATCGGACCTTTTACAATATGTTTAAATAAGAAAAATTCGATAAGGTTGTTTTTTTCCATTCAAAAATTTTAAACAACCTATTAATTTACTTTTAGTGCATAGCAATTTTCAGCAATCATGTAACTTTTTTATTTATAAAGATTTTCACATACTGTCTGCGAATAAAATATAGCAGAAATATTAGGAATTTTTTTTGAAAAAACTGCTATCAATTATTTCTAATAGATATCGAGATATCGATTTTTGAATTCAGAGTTCTAATAGCGCGACCACTGTCGGACACCAACTCAATTCCACTTATTTTTAACAAAAATTCAAGTGTTTCTAACTTGCACTTAAAAATTTTCAAGCTATAGGGAAAATTACAACGACTCCTTAATAAATAAACAAATAAAGTACGAAACGTAATTAAATCGTGAAACTGAACGCATAATGTACACCTTTCTCTAAAGTACTGACAGAGGTACTGATTGGGTCAATCGGTCGACTGCGACAAATCTGCTATATCTCCTTTACGTCTTTTAGCAATGTCTTTTAGCAATGTCTTTTTAGCAATGTTTTATTTGTTTTTATAAAAAGGCTCAGGGCAAAAACACGTACAAAATTCATCACAGAACTTCAATACGCTGATGACTGCACCCTAGTTGCAAACACATTACAACATTTACAAGAAATGTTGGACACATATACCTGGGCATACAAGGCTTAAGTGTTTCTAACTTGCATTTAAAAATTTTCAAGCTATAGGGAAAATTACAACGACTCCTTAATAAATAAACAAATAAACTACGAAACGTAATTAAATCGTGAAGCTGAACGCATAATGTACACCTTTCCCTAAAGTACTGGCAGAGGTACTCATTGGGTCAATCGGTCGACTGCGACAAGTCTGCTATATCTCCTTTACGTCTTTTAGCAATGTCTTTTAGCAATGTCTTTTAGCAATGTCTTTTTAGCAATGTTTTATTTGTCTTTATAAAAAGGCTCAGGGCAAAAACACGTACAAAATTCATCACAGAACTTCAATACGCTGATGACTGCGCCCTAGTTGCAAACACATTACAACATTTACAAGAAATGTTGGACACATATACCTGGGCATACAAGGCTTTGGGCCTTAAGCTAAATATCGACAAAACCAAAATCATGTGCACTCCCCCGGAAGATCACAACAATGCTATAAAAATTGGAGAAGATCTATTGGAATATGTAACGGAATTCAATTACCTAGGCAGTTTGATTTCGGAAAAGGCCAATATCGACTCTGAAATTCAGCACAGCCTCAAGAAAATTAGCAGCGCCTCAAG
>NW_022145710.1:7204-13224 GCF_002938485.1 Sitophilus oryzae | reverse complement strand
CCAAACTTTCTGTATGATTATTTTTAATTTTTACGTATGATATGTTTATTTATGTTATGTTCTTTAAAATCAAAGAAGCGATTGCCATACATTACTAACATCTACAGATGCATGAGCAATACATTTATTTTCGTTAGATTGTATTAAAAAAGCCTCTTTTATTTTTCTTTTAGAGGCTATTGCTTCTTTCATTATAATTTTGGCGTTATTAAAATTTATTCTGTGCCCTGTGTCCCACGAATGCTGACAAATCTTAGATTTGTGAAAATCTCCCTTTCTTAAATAATCTTTATGTTCTTTCTTTTCTCTCTTTATATTCTAACATTTAAGAGTCTAGATGTTTCACCAATGTAAAATTTATCGCATTCACATGGTATTTGGTATATTACATTTTTTGTTTGTTGTTCTGTATTCATTGGTTTAGTATGTGATAAAATGGATCTAAGTGTATTTTGTGTTTTGAAAGATGTTCGTATGTTACGTATATTGTTTTCCTATCCTTCTTATTTTTTCCGAAACGCCTCGTATGTATGGAATTGTAAGTTGTATATATTGTGTATTGTTATCATTGTGTCTACGATTTGGGGTTTGTATTTCGTTTAATGTTTTGTCAATAAAATATGGTGGATAGTCGTTTTTTATTAATGTATTTTTTAAGTGGTTTATATCTCTGTTTAGTGAAATGTCGTCTGAACATATTATTTTTACCCTATCATATAAACTTTTTATAACACCTTTTTTTACACTTATACTGTGATTAGATGCGAAATTTAAGTATCTATCTGTGTTTGTGCAGAGAAACAGTTTTTGCAGACGTATCTGTTTTAAAAAACTAAAGTGTTCTCGAACAGTTGAATTTAAATATTTTAAATAGTTTTTTATTTTTTGTATCTTTTTTTGCTTCCGACGACGCCGACGGAAAGAGATAAACTTTCCGAAATGTTTGCATGCATTTTTTTTGATGAAATGCATTTTTTTGTTCGTTAGGCAATTAGTTTCCGTTTCGGGTTTTTTCCGTTTGGACGTAGAAGTGTTTACAAAAAATAGCTATTTTATTTTGTAGATTTTCTTGCAGTGGCGAAATACCCTTATAGGATTTTTTTTGGTGACGCAACATTTATTTTGTAAAAATCTTTTATGATTAGATATAGTCATGTATTAATTAACTATTAATTAAATTTTAATGGGTTTCCAAAATTGATACATACTCGAGAATTGAACAAGCAAAATGCGCTGCAGATAATAACAGATCAAAAGCATTAAATACAGCCATTAATTAAAGTCATGTTTATAAACACGTTGTTAGTGTTTACTTATTCACTAACAACGTGCGTCTAACTATGTATTAACAGGGATATGGTAATAGCAAATAATATTTATTGAGATTGGTTTCTTTGGATAAACAATGCATTACAGTTCAAATAAATTACATTGCAAAAATTAAAAATGTTATATTAAGGCAAATAATAAAATTAAAAAATACACAAAATGCTAAAAACATCTAAAATATTATTACAAAGTTATAGAATTATTACAATAATTTATCAAAGCCATTCTATTCAACATCAAATTACTGCAAAAGCTTTTGTATCATTTTTCGTTCTTTAAGGAAAAGAAATTCCACTAGTAAAGTATTTATCTTTTTATGTGACACCGTCGAACTTGCCTGAAATAAAAATCTCATTTTATCGTAAAAAATATCCTCAGAATGGTGCGAAAGGCAATAAAATAAGACACTAGTATCAGTATATTTTTTGCGTATAACGTATATCTTTGTCCGTTCTCTACGTCTTCCCAGTGAAATGTCCTTTATATTCTTTCACTTCATAGGGTTAATAAAGTAGATCCTTTGTCAAGGTTTGGCGGCTTCAAAAGGACTATAGCAACTGTATTTTTAACAGTAGTCTTCTTTCTTGACTGTTTATGTATTTAAATCATAATTTAGTATTTTTTATAACATTGATGTACAATCAATATAGTATGTTTAATATAAAACAATAGGGGGTATATTGTTTTATTAGGGTAGAAATGATACTTTTCGTGGCAGGGTTGTACGTTTGACATTACAAGACAGGCGAGGCACAAAAAGTATTTTTTACTACGAATAGAACATGCTATTTTTTTCAAACGTCACCAATAATTTTTTAAACAATTTCAAACGTTGCAAATAGTATAAAAATATTTAGAAGTAATACCCCTGTAAGTAATAATATAGAAACTATGGTTATACTAGTTGAATTTGACGCTTCATGTCAGTTTAATAATATATTTTTGTACTTTTGTGCTTAGGCGTAAAAGTGCTTTACCTTTATTATTATTATTTGTATAATGTTTTGTATTATCTTTTGTTTGTTTGTTTGTGTACCTTGTTTGTTTACTTTGTTTGTTTAGTTTACCTTTTAGTCCAGGAAATACATAATTTTAGGTTACAAAATTCATGGTAGTTCTGGATATATGCTTGTCTTATGTTTTTCGGGTTGCTGAATGCGAATTTTCAACTTCCCACCAAAAATTTCCCCCGCCACCCCCTCATATTTAAAAAAAAAGATAAAAATATCGTTTTTTGGAATAGAAGTCGATATTTTGTTTACTTTACAAAAAACTATCTGCAAATTCAGAAAGTGGACAAAACTTGCGACAAAAAAGATCATATATTTTTTCTCGAAACATGCGCTTCGGTGCATAACGCGCGCCGGGACATGAGACCAGTGGTTTTCACAGCTTTTGCGACCTTGCCTATTTATCGATGTTCAGTTTCTTGATTTATCCCCTCCTCTGTTACACCTGTTATAAAAACAGACAATGAAATTCGACTGAAAGACTCGTTTTACATTATCGACGGCGGATTCCTTCTCCATCGTGTACTGTGGCAACAAAATACAACTATCGCATCTATTTGCGTAGCCTATGTTCAATTTGTTAGGTCAAAGTACTCCACAAAAAATAGTATTGTCGTTTTCGATGGTTATGCAAACGACATCGAAAACCACAATACAAATCGGGCGCAGAAAGATTGCGAAGAGAAAGAAAGCAATCACCTGTTGACATAATCTTTGATGAGTCTATGACTCCTACTGTTGCCCAGGAAAAATTTTTATCCAACAGCAGAAATAAACATCGCCTCATTGAAATGATTAAAAAAAGTTTGAATTGGAATATTTACCAGTGCGACGAGCAGACGAAGATGCAGAATGTCTTATAGTTCATACAGCAATTGTAATTGCATGAATTCATCCACCAGTGATTATTGTCAGCGAAGATATCGATTTGTTAGTTCTATTGACTGCACTTTCTCAATCCGCCAATGTTTATTCATGAAGCCGGGTAAAGGCAAAATTCCACAACAGATCCCCTCGTCTTCTGGTCTTGAAACACAGCGGCTAAAGCTATACTATTTTTACACGCTTTCAGCGGCTGTGACTCTATGTCTGCGATATTTGGTCACGGTAAAACCAAATTTGTCGTAAAGTCCTCGTCCAAAACCCAGATCTTCACTCCCCGACTCAGCTGTTTCAAACTCCAAATGCTGACGTACAAGCTATCGCAAAGACAGGAAATCAATTTTTACTTCGTTTGTATGGTTGCAAGGATGAAACAATGACTTTAAATGGCTTTAGACATCAGTGTTTCATTAGGACTGCGTACAACAGTAAACACAACCTAGCTTCTTTGCCTCCAATTGAAGCTGCTGCTAAGCAACACTCAGTGAGGACCTACCACCAAGTCCAACTTTGGCAAGGAAATGTCATGGAACCACAGAAATGGGGCTGGAAAAAAACCAGCTGCGGACTATCTCATGTCACTACCTTTAATCTCTCGCTCCATCAAAACTTCTAAAGCTTATCTCCTGCAGGTGTAAAAAAGGCTGCGCGTGTGGATGCAAGAAAAGTGGGTTGAAATGTTCAATAATGTGCCTCGAGCGCAACAATTCATGCGATAATAGCCCTGGAGATATCGTTGAGGATTTGGATGAAGAGGATCCGCAAGCAGAAGAAGTCGAACGTTTGTTTGAAAAGGTCAATCAAGCTGATGGGATTACTTTGGAGAAAAAGTGACGTAGATAAACCTGGACCGTCAGCTGCAGTTAAGCGAAGAAGAATAATTTAAATGTATTGCCCAGATGTGTTAAAATATTAGTATTTATTTTCTTTTGTTAAAAAATTCCATTACTAATAAAATTATATTTTTTAAACATGAAGATGTTTATTTTCAAACTGCCTGAAAATAGGTAAAGAAAAGTTCGAGGTAAGGGGGGGTAAAACCACTTTGCTGTAATCTTTGATGTATTACTAACATTTTATTTTTTGAATTATCCTATTATCTCTCTCTTCTTTTCTTCTTTTATGGGCTACACATTTTTAAATATTGATTTCAGAGATTTTTTTATTGACAAAAACAATATTTTTAAATAATTTTAATTATCGCAGCAATAATAGCTCGAAGTTTTCGTCGTATCGAATGAATAAGGGTAGTTACTCTTTCTTGATTTATAGCTTGATGACTCAAAAAAATACTTTACAATAGCTAAGGCTAGCATTAACGAAGATTCATCCGTTAATGCTAGCCATAGCTCCTGTAAAGTTTGTGGAGGAATAAGACGACGATGAACAGTTCTTTTAAGTTCATCGCACAAATGTTCGATTGGATAGAGGTCGGGACTACAAGGAAGCCAGTCCAATCTTTGTAGTACAACCTCATCCAGATACTCGTTAACTACTCGTAGTCCTAACTCGTTACCCCGCGCCACGTGTAGGGCCTGGCATTATCATGCATCAGTATAAACTGATTTCCAATGAAAGGAGCAAATGGAACGACAACTTCTTGGAGGACATCTTCAATAGAAAGGTGGGTATTGAGAGCTCCATTTTCAACAAATTGAAGACTAAAAGTATCAATACTTTATTTAAAAATGTGTGTCTCATAAAAGAATAGAAGCAATTGGATAATTCAAAAAATAAAATGTTAGGAGTGCATCTAAGATTACAGCAAAGTGTTTTTTTATCCAAAATGCCCGCCCCATTTTTTCCACAGGGTGTTTTAAATTTATTGCAAAAAACGAAGTTTTAATTTACCCCGGTATAAACCCACGTAACAGAAATATATAAGCCATTAAAATAATAAAAAATAATGCCAACAAATTTATATACAAACTAATACCATTATCATAAAAATCAGATTACAAATTCAAAAGTTATGAAACATTAAAACTTAATCTAAATTTTAGGCTGGCGGAATTTTGTGCCGGGGAGTTTATACAGGGTGTCCCAGAAATAAGTGCAAGTATTTTAACTGGTAGTATAGTTCAATCCCAGAAACACGCTTATGAGTTTTTTTTCGCGAAAAAAAAATTTGAAAATTCGAAATTTTTTGAAGAATTTTTTTGATTTCTTTTTAGTTTTTAGTTAAAAACATAATTTCTTGATAAAATGGCAACATAGGTAGAAAATCCAGAAAAGATCCAGTGGTTCTCTAAATTTTAGCAAAAAATAATTTTGTTTTGAAATTTTCGAAGTAAAATAACTCCGTTATTTTGGATTTATTTGAAAAAGAATAAAGAGAAAATATGTATCTTTTATTGAGATCTACTACGCCTGTGTAAATAAAAATTATACCCATGCAAATTAAGCATTGGGTATTTTTAATAGGTACTTTGAGTTAAACAATTTGTTATACACTTTAAATTTAAATGGAACAGACTATAATCTAATTAAGCTACATTAAGTCATTACTTTCCATTTCAATTTGAGATGAAAATAATTGTTTTAAATTAAATTATTATCTTTACTTCCCTAGTCTGCGGCAACACTTATTAAAACTAGCCCTAGAGTCAAATATACTTCATTAATTTCTAACTCCATTTATAGAGGCAGTTAAATGAACTCTGTGAGGCATCCTAAAACTTTTACTGCTAATTAGATTTATCTGTCAATAATACGAACTGCCGGCAGTTTGACTTAATAACGAATAATAAATATATTTTCTGCTTTAGCGAGAATCTCAAGCTTGTAGTCCGGGAGTGG
>NW_022145710.1:0-5144 GCF_002938485.1 Sitophilus oryzae | reverse complement strand
TGTTTAATATTCGTCCTGCCGCCATTAGGTGTAAAGAATTTAATTAATATTTCGGTAATTATGCCGAAATTGAAATTCTATAATAAATTATAATTTGGAATTTATTAGAAATATTTTATCTTTGTCTCGCCCTTTTTAATTGTTTTTATGATAAATTATATTTCTTAAATAATATAATTTTGTTGCAAGAAATACATAAATTATATAAAATGATATTTAAGCAGATTTTTTTTAAATAAACTTTAATCTACTTTAACTTGTACATTATACATATGCATATTTTTATTAAAACATTTTCTGCTTGAACTGCATGACCCATATAACGTACTAATATTTTATACAGCTCTTTTAAAATGCCACTGAAGTATATTTAAATTACACATCATATTTGAAACTCAAAGAGACTAAGTTAGATAAGCCCTTACTAAAGATAAATAAAACTTTTTGAGTCGCTTAGATGGTTACACCGAATCAACATGAATTTATAATTAAAATACCTGTTAAAATGCTTTCGAAAAGCTCCGCTAACGAAGTAGAGAGCCACTGGATTGGCGCAGGAGTTGATGTAGCACAAACAGAATCCAAAAATTCTGAAATAGTGCCAGAAGGGACTGTAGAGCTCTTGAGACTGGTCGTTGAAGTAGAAGAATAGCATGAAAGCGTGGAATGGTGCAAAACATATTGCAAATACTGCTACGAAGACTAGGACAGTGACTGCTACTTTTTTTCTGGCTCTGATCTAAAAAAACAATGTTTTGTAATTAAATTTTAAAATATTACTGTCTTATTTAAATTAATTTAGTATATATAGTGTTCGTGACCATTTGAAAACGAATATTGCCTCTACCGATGATAGTATGAAAATTTGGCGAGAAACACGTTAATTTACATATCAAGGGGGACAATTTTTGAGGCATTTGTTGTCGTGTTACTGGTAGGTACAAACATTTTTAAATGAAGTTCTATGAGGCGGTGAATGCAATCCGTTTTAAAATTGGATATTAAATACATTTCATTCATTTGTGAGGTTAAGTAACACAATTTTGACAAAATAATAATGCAGTTTATGTAGAATTTTATAAGGAATACAAAAATGGTAAAAGAAATAGGGGTTGCCATTTAATATTTTAGGGGTAGGTGCCATGAGGGACAAAGGGTTGAAAGTAACACGACAACAAATGCCTCAAAAATTGTCCCCCCTGATATGTAAATTCACGTATTTCGCCAAATTTTCATACTATTATCGGTAGAGGTAATATTAAATACTGTTCGTTTTCAAATTGTCACCCTGTATACTAACTTGTAATTGTTGTAGCATATTTATAATAACTAATTGTACGGAGCAGTCAATAATGACTGAAATAGTTCGAGTGTTAGAGGAATTTATAATTATTAATTTTTACTAATGCTACAACAAATTATCGATAGAAAAATTGTAGCACTTTTGCTAGTTTTAACTTTGTTATATGTAAATTCGATATATTTTTTAATGTAAAATATTTTTCAGAACAACTATAGTGTTCAATATGGAAAAGGAATGCTTTCATATATAATATACTGGGTGGTCCAAACATTCCGGAAACTTCGGCAGCATATTCTGCAATATATGTCCTAAAAATGCTTAGTTTCGGAGATACAGGGTGAAAGTTTCATTTTATTTCGATTTTTCCAAATCATTTCGAAGTAACGTCAACATTTGGATGAAAATTTGTGTCTGGGAGGTTTTGACACCTGAAATTTGATTTTGATGTCAATATGAATCCTACTAGTAGAGGGCGCCACATACATATTTTTTAACTGGTTTGAATAGTAATAACTTTTCGTCCGTACCGTATAAAACTACTGCGTAAAAATATACATTCACGAAGTTTTTACGTAAAAAGGTCCTTAGTAAAAAATCGCTACGAGTAATGGTTCTCGAGATATTTGGGAATCGAAATTATCAATACCTGTCATCATTGACATAAATTAAACAGGTTGACTAAATAGTTATTAGACTGAGATCATAAATTTGAAATGTTTTTGTGCCAAAAGTTCAACAGAAACTATTTTATCATCATTTTTTTGCAGAAAAATTTATGATTAATTTAAAAAAATAAAAATTTCCCAAATTTATTATTTCAGTAAAATAACTAGGTATCTACTCAAATTGTTTATTTTTCGTCAATAATGACATGTATTGACTCTTTCCATTCTAAATATCTTGAGAACGGTTGCTCGTAGCGATTTTTAAAAAGAGATATTTTTTACGAAAAAAATCACAGAGATGTATATTTTTTGCCTTGGTAGTTTTATACAGGTACGGACAACAAGTTATTACGCTTTAAAACAGTGAAACATGTAGGTGGCGCCCTCTGCGAGTAGGCGTCATATTGATATCAAAATCAGAATTTCTCATATCAAACTCCCAGACACTAATTTTCATCTAACTATTGACGTTACTTCAGAAATTGTTTGAAAAATCCGAAATAAAATGAAATTTCTAGCACCTTGTATCTCGAAACTAAATTTTAGGACATACAATTGCCTACGAACTTTTTGACTTATTTTCTTATCTGCAGAATATGCTGCCGAAGTTTCGGAATACAGTTCGACCACCCTGTATATAATCACGGCATATTTTCTTCCCAGCGTTCAAAACAAAGTTAGAAATTAAAACTTAATTAGTAAAGTAACTTTTAATCAATTCAGTATCACAATTTTGAGTATCGTTTAATTATTTATAAAATATCAAAAACGTATGGTGTAGCTGGTCGATTTAAAAAGACTGTTAACCAGAAAGCAATGATGCCAACTCGTGAGAAATTTCCTGATTCGTGGCAAATTTCGAGATCTAGGAATGCTTTCATATATAATAAAAAGGGAAATTTTAACCCAAAACACCATATTTGTGGAAATTCTACGAATCCCCAATTCGAAAAACTACTTTAGAGGGATAAAAATATATTTTCATTGCATTAATAGTCTCAGTTAGTACATTTGCTATTAAATTTAATTTTAATGAAAAATAAATGCCAATGATATACAAACAAATTATAATAAAATAGTATATTTACCTGTCTGTGCATTCCTTGCAGTTCGCCAGGTACGTTTCTAGTACTGGTAATTAAGGAAATGGCCATGCTTAGGTAGAACCCAAAAATGATGGTCAGTGGTATAATATAGAGCACCAGGAATCTGGCCATGACCATCACTTTGGGATACTGATAGTCGAGCCATTCTTCGGGAAAAGGATAACACACTTCAAAGCGCAGCACGTCATCGTCATCTCTGATCTCTTTGATGTGCGATCCGATTAATGCAGGTATAGCGCAGATAAATGCTAACACCCATATGCCAACAGCTGTGCAGATGGTGATGCGCGTTGCCCTTCTGCCTCCACCTGAAATTAAATTATATTTTTAGAGAAATTATAAAAAAATGTAATATTTTTTAAATGTAAGAAAACTAACCAATTGCTCATTTAAGACTATGTGGACCTAGGTTAGGTACACAAAATAAATTTTTAAAATTGATTTTTTATTGAAAACAGTTTGCAAAAAAAACAAGTCGCATTTAAAAAGTTCTAGTCCATATTAATAATTGAAACCGTTTCATAAAGAACAATACATTTAAAATAAGAATAGAGAAAGCGTATACGTTTTCATTTCCATAAAAGTGTATAGGTTCTTACTTAAGTATGATACTGCATACTGCATATTCAGATAGAGAAAGCTCGATTGCTGTAAATTAACCCTTGAAAACGACTGCAATACTGAAAATGGCATTTTCTGTAAACGCAGAGAATGGAAGGTAATGCTTTTCATTTCTACTTGTTCTTCTTTTATATGAAACTTATTTTAACAGTCTAACTACACTGTTGTTAATTTATGTATTTTTTAAAGTTTAATTCCAATTTTTGTTTTCGAACTTTTTGTTTTATTTTTATCTGTAGATTCACCCACCGAAGTTACATACACAATTTTTTTGACACCCTGTATAATAAAATATGTTATTATAGTAAAAAACATACTTCATTTGTTGTAGCAAATTAATATTAGTTGTAGCACCTCATTCGCACCCTTCGGTTGATTATACGAAAACGGAAAATGTAGAAACAAAATATTTTATGGGTACATGTGGGAAGGCAATGTGCATAATTTAAAATTATTTTGAAATGTACAGGGTGTGTCGGAACTAAGATCTATACCAAAGTTATGTTTTTTCTTACGGAACACCCAGTATTTTATTTCATTTTTGGATTCTTGGGCATAAAATAAAGCGTTTATTATAAGGGTTTAATATATTTAAAAGCTTTGGTTTTTGAGATATTTAAAGATATTTAAATATGCTTAAAAAAGTTTGTCAACACCTCGTACATTACTTTTCAGAATTAATTCTTGTGCTGACTTTCAAGCCAGAGAAATAAATTTTACTAATAAACTTGATTGCTTCCTTAAATGTATACAGGGGTATCAAAAATTGTTGGTCTATTTTAAATATTTATTTTACATAAAAACTTCGTTATTTCAAATGCAATACTCTGTATTTTTTTAAATAAGTCGAAGCAGATTTTTCAATAAAATTGTAATCAAGTTGGCTGGTGTCGCCATGGCAATTTTCTAGTGACACTTAGTAGCTATTTTCAAAATCGACATTAGTTTATGGACTTTATTTAAATTTATTACAGGTTATTTTTTTTAATTTATCTACAATAAGGTTATTAAATAAGTATTTTTTATTATTTTATTAAGGAAAATGAAGCAGTATCTGCTAACGCAAGAAATGGATATGTTACTAGTGATTTTATTTTGTGAGGACAATTGCTTGTTAGCCTGAAGGGTTTGTTTATGCTCAAAGATATCCAAATAGGCATTTTTTTGACAAGCGTTACTTTGAAAAACCACTTTTCCTATTTCGCAGAGCTGGTAGTGTGGTATATGAATATTAGGCAGAAACCTGTCGTTGGAAGTGAAGAAAATGAATTTGCCTTAATTGGTTCTTTTATTGAAAATCCAATATATCTACAAGTCATCGTAATATAAATAAAAAAGAACTACTTCTTTATTTTTGTTGATAAAATAATAAATACTTACTTATTAAACTATTGTAGGTAAACTAAATAAAAGTAAATTGGTTATAAATTTAAATAAAGTCCATAAACT